>NC_140910.1:26288523-26301023 GCF_045865225.1 Trachurus japonicus
TTACCTTAATCCAGTTATACATATGTATGTGTTTGAAGGTAGTATGTGTATACATGAATGTGTAGGATGATGTATAGATGTATGTGTGTTTTATAACTTATTTTTATTTATCTAGTTAATAATTTTATTAATTTATTTATTTTATCCATTTTGTACTCTTATTATTTATTCTTATTTTAATCCCTCCCTCCTTCTCTCCCCTTTTAATTTATCAATTCATTTTATTATTTATTTACCTATTTATTTATTCTTATTGAAACTCATGTAACTCATTCTATAGTCACACATTTTCAAAGTCATATGTCAGGAAATGTTTTGTGAAATGTTTAAAATGTTTAAATAAAAAGTTCTAAAAAAATAAAATATCTTTCAAAAGCATCCTGGTTACTCGGGACCAAGATTATAAGTATGATGTGTTGCTGTTTTCTGTGTGTTCAGGTTTAGGATTCAGTATAGCAGGTGGAGTTGGAAACCAGCACGTCCCGGGCGACAACAGCATCTATGTGACTAAAATCATCGAGGGAGGGGCTGCACACAAAGACGGGCGGCTACAGATAGGAGACAAACTCGTAGCTGTAAGAAACACCTTCTTCTTTTTTTATCCCTCTTCTGTCTTTTTCTTCTCTGCTGAAATGATACAGAAAAAGTTTATGCCTGAACAACTTTTAGATTAAAATATAATTTCAGGTTTATCAACCCATGAGCAAAATATAAACAAAAAACAATCATCATGTCATCTCCATTACCCCTGGCTATGTCATATTCCATAATAAGACTACTGTATATTATTATAGAAGTACAATATCTGAGGGTATGCGTGTAATTTGTGACTCTGCTCCTCTGCCTCGCGGCCTGTGAAAGATAATTTAACATAGCACAGCAGCAGACTGACTCAGCATAGAGGTAAAAACAACATGATTAGAGCTTCTCCTCTGGTAAATAAACGCTGACAGACATTAAAGCTGCACCGTAGCATCCATGTTGTGTGTCTCTGCTGCAGCGTGTCTGTTATTTTGTTGTCTGCATGTTGTTCAAGTGTCGGTTGTTTGTGTGTCTCCAGGTGAACGCCTCCTGTTTGGAGGAGGTGACCCACGAGGAGGCGGTGGCTGCGCTCAAGTCGACTCCCGACGTTGTCTACCTGCGCGTGGCCAAACACACCTCCCTTTTTATCAACGACAACTTCCCTCCACCTGACGTCACTAATTGTAAGCACACACACGCACACACACACCACACACACACACACAGACCATAGAGCTTTCAGTACAATATATGATCATGCTCCCAGGTAAACATGGGCTTATGCAAACCCAGACTGTGCAGGCTCTCTTCACAAAACCAGAAAACAACTTTCAGCAGAACAGCACTAGAGTGAATGTAACACACATCACTGCAAAGACAGTTTAGAGCCAGATGGCGTTGAACTATAAAGAACAGCGAGGCTGTCGCTGCAGATTTCTGCTTCAAGTGAGTGAGTTTATAAGAAAACTCTCATCTACCATCAGACTGCAGGCAGACTCACTGAGAGTCACACTGACTCTTCTCTATGACTTTGTATCATTACAGCAGCACAGTACTAATGAAACCCCACATCAACATTATTACAAATGGACATTTTTGAAAAGTTATCTATCATGACTTATTTATTTTTTTATCTTTATTATTACTGAGTCAGTGTTGCCTATGGGGGAGACATTGCATACAGTAACTCACTCAGAACAGTATGAGGTGGGATGAGTACCGCCTCCTCAATGCAAACCATGATATAATATGCAGCACAGTGGTTCAGTGGTCAACTCTTACACCCTCACATGCATCTTTGTCCAGCGAAGTGGTCACTAGTCTTTGCAGTAGATTTCCACATCACTGTTGAATACTAATACATTGTATTATGGTTTGTTCTCATGGTATTGAGCCAAACTTAATTTGGTTAAGAAAATATACATTGGCATTTAAAAGTCAGGCCACGCCCCCTCCCCAGACAGTCTGAAATGTGTTATACAAGCGTCTGATAATCAGAGAGGGTAAATTTGGTCGACTGGATTACTGCCACCTGTCACTTCTCCAAATCAGCATATTATCAAACAACATGTTATTTATCTCCGCCTCCAAATCTAACACATTACCAAACAGCAAATACCATCCTGCTGCCTCTCCATGTAACTGCAATATATCTAATTATATGCAGTCTGTCAACAGTTTAGATGGATGGACGGACAGAGCTGTAACTGCCCGGACCTTAGAAATGACAACAACAAATGAATGTTTTTATGTGACAGTTGTTTTTTTTCTTTCACTCCCTGCAGCGTACTCCCCTCATCAAGACAACCATATAAGCCCCTACATGAGCGGCAGTCAGTCTGTAAGCCCGGCTCCGTTAACCACACCCAGATACTCTCCGTTGCCCAGGGCGATGACCGGAGACGACGACGTCACCAGGTGAGAAACCCCACATGATCACACAAATACAAACTACAAAATAATAGCTGGTACAAAAGAACAGAAAAAAACCAACAACACACAATCCAAACCTGAACTGACATGCAGGTCACTTCATTACTGAGGCACCATCCATGATCAAACCTACTGCCACCTTTTAAAAGTTCATCTTCATGTATATAAGGGCTACACATCTAGTGCACATCCAGACAGCTTTTAATGTTCTTGATTTATTGTGTGTCATTACAACACAGTGTCACACTAAACCTTGAAACCTTGAAACCTCACCTCCTGGATGTCCATCTCCTACAGAGATTTATGTGCAGTAACAGAGACCATGTGTCATGCAGCTTTTTATTACATCAGTGTCACATTATTGTTTTTTTTTTTGTTTGTTTGTTTTTTTTAAAGATCCTGCACGTTAATCACAGCTTATTGCAAATTGAAATACATTTTTAAACATTTTGTGGCAAAATGGAGGAAATACTATTCGATTTCACAGATTCTTGTTTGCTCTAGTAGTTTCTAAAATAAATGTGAATGCAGCAGTTTCAGGGGGGTCAAAGGTCAAGCTGTTCTCTACTCCTGCAAAGCTGCTTTAACGCCCCCCTGCGAGGTCTGTGGGGGCTTTAAAAGGAGTCCACAAAGACGTCAAATTGGGCAACAGAGTCCTTGAGAGCTGAAAATACACTGACTGGCCTCTGTCCTTCCCTGTGTGTGTGTGTGTGTGTGTGTGTGTGTGTGTGTGTGTGTGTGTGTGTGTGGCAGTAAAAGGCAGATGGCATTGCGAATTTTGTCTCAGGACTCAGGTCACATATGCACACACATGCACAGACACGCATGCAGATTCTCAGTGCTGCTCTACTGTCTTTAATCCATTTTAATGGACGGATTACAGCCTATCACAGCCCTCGTCACACAGCTGGCATCACCGTGGTTACCAGAAATTCGTCATAAACCTTTGGGCCAATCAGAGCGCTTTGATTATAATAAATCTGATAAGCCTCAGACTGAGTGCAGAATGGTCATTTTGACGTCTGCCTCTCTTTTCTCAATTTTCTTGTTTTTTGTTCTCTGTTTTTATCGGTCTGTCTGTCTCTCTCTCTCTCTCTCTCTCTCTCTCTCTTTCTCTCACTCACTCACTCCCTGATTAGTTTGTCATGCAAATAGAGGATTACGGGTTTTAATGAATGTCCACTGAGTGATCACAATTTTAGGAACATCTGCTTTTTGCTTCTGTTTCTTCTTACGTATTATTTCCTGCTTTCAATCGAGGGACTCACTGCTTCAACTTTCTCTCTCTAGTAAAACCAAATCCAAAACAGATTACTTATGTCTTTACCAAGACTTCAGGGCAGGGAACAACTTTTTTTTTTCTTGTAAGATTCAGTTAATAGCCCACCTCAATGAATGAGCTGTTATAGCACTTACAACTGTATTTAATGTAGATGTTTTACTGTCATAGTCAGTTGTTCAGTAAGGTCTTTATGGCTCCGGATAGTGATCCTCCTCTTGTTAAGGACTAACAAAGGATTATTAGATTAAAGATGATAAAAAAAACTAAATTCAGATCACATCCAACATTCACTAATGCACATTTATTATTAAACTGCATGATAACTCACTATCACATTGTTATAATTGAAGTTAGCTCATGACTGATTTGATTCAAAATGAAGAAACACATGCAGGTCCAGTTGTTGTCTGGACAGAACTGGGGGATCCAGGTTTCACTTCTGTCTTTAACACTTATCTCACCTCTTGTGTTTCCTGTGCATGAAACACATTAAAGGTAGTTGTTGGAGAATCAAACTGAGCAAAGGCTGAAGCATCAGTGTGTTTAGCACCGAGGCTCAAACTGTGGGTGAAACAACCAAACAGACACAATACAATACTGACACCTGCTGGTCAATACGGTGAATGAGTCTACTGTTAAATTCCCTTTGCTCCCACTGAGAAGTCCAGTTACTGTAATCACCACCCTCTGGGGTTGTATTGTGGATTTAATACATTCACAAACCATTTAAATACACACACTTCAGTAACTGTTTTTATATATAAGAAGTATTTGTAAGTTAAATTATATAATGTCTTATCTTGTCTCTTCTAACAGGCCCTCAAACAGAGCTTTATCAGGTTATCCATCAACTAGATTTGAACTCTCTGGCTCCACTCTCACACTGATTTGAAAATAATGCACTAATTTGTACTGCAATATGTTAGATACCATCCTCTTTTATGCTAATACAAGTGTGTGTGTTTGATTTGTGTTCCTTCCAGAGAACCCAGGCGGGTGGTGCTGCAGCGGGGGTCGACGGGTCTCGGCTTTAACATAGTCGGAGGAGAGGATGGAGAGGGGATCTTCATCTCCTTCATTCTGGCCGGAGGTCCAGCTGATCTCTGTGGGGAGCTACGAAAGGGAGACCGCATCCTGTCGGTATGAGCCACACACATGAACCTCACACATACAGTACAACACACACATACAACAAAACTACTGTCACCATTACTGTGATTCATATCTCAAATTCTGCCGTTATTGCTGCGTAGATCACACAGGGTCATCAAGGGAGTCATTCTGCACGATGATGTCGTGCATCTGTGTCTGTACATTATTGATGTGGAGCCATACGAGTGACATTAACAGACATTTTTTGCTGAAGCTTTGAATTCACTCACAGTTTCTACAAGCCACAGTCTGAATTTAAAGAGAAAACTGGCATCGTATTCTTTGCCCGTACAGTAACCTGTCAGTCAGTCACCACTAATATGGAGGATGTGTGCTTTAAAGCTGTATTTTGTGCCCCGACCAGTGTGAGATATGGCTTTAATTTTCTGCAGACAGGACTCAAACAGGATTAAGTTCCCAGACTGTAGAGACACTGACAGTCCCTGCAGAACGACCGGGGCTGTATTATGTATTCATGTATGCATAGAAGTACTGACATAGAATGATTTCAGGCACAAAACAAGTGCACACACAAACACACACACACTGCACAAGCACAGACGCAAGCGAGCGGTCACCTGCAAAGTTATTGACCCACACACACACACACAAGCGTTCTTAATGTTGTGCTCATCTCACTATACATTTATTACTATTGATCCAGCGTCAGCTCTTAATTCTCTTTCTCTCTCTCTCTTTCTGTGCGTAGGTGAACGGTGTGGACCTGTCCAGTGCGACG
The DNA here is from genome assembly GCF_045865225.1 of Trachurus japonicus. Classification (NCBI taxonomy): domain Eukaryota; kingdom Metazoa; phylum Chordata; class Actinopteri; order Carangiformes; family Carangidae; genus Trachurus; species Trachurus japonicus. The sequence goes on from NC_140910.1 coordinate 26,294,151, forward strand.
CACGAGCAGGCGGCTGCAGCTCTGAAGAACGCAGGACAGACCGTTACCATAGTAGCACAGTACAGACCAGAGGGTGAGTAATGCAGTTACAGTAAATACAGTGCACCACAGATCTGGAAAAGGAACGGCTCGAAGGGGACAAACGTGCTGATTGTATAAATATATATGTAAGTGTTTTGTCTGTAGCTCTGTGGGGTGGAGATGTTGGTGAGGAGATTAGGAGAAAATGAGGCAAGTTGTAATTTCAGGCAGTGAACACAGTTATCAGTGTGATGCTGCCACCTACAGTACAATCTGTGGAAAAGCCCCCCCCCAAAAAAAAGAAAGAAAAAGAAAACATTAACATGAAGCAGGGACGCCACCAAATTCAAATTCAAATTCGCTTTATTGGCATGAATGTTACGAGAACTATGTTGCCAAAGCATCAAGAATCAATGAAATACAACTCACAGAATCAAATATATACAAATACAATTTAAAAAAGTAATATATACCATTATATATATACTGTATATATACCACTATTACCACCACATTGGATTCAAGTGTGTGGTCTGATCTTTGCATGAATAGTTACATACATTCAGAAATACAGTAAAAATCAAGACACCTATACACACACATACACACATTTTTACTGCCCTAACCCCCCAGAGCGAACCTTAACCATCACCACTGACTTAATGCCTCATGCTAAACAACATCTAGATTTAATCAAACAGCCAAAATGTCTTCACACCTGACATCTAAGTCCTCACAAAGACAGACAAACATCTACTCATGGACACACGCTGAGAGGCAGAGCCAGGTTTCCCAGCCAGCACCATCCTGGGTGTTTGTCTACTGGGAGTGACTGAGAAGGCTGTAACCTAGGAAACCAGGTTATAACCAGCTGATTGGCTCGGCTAATGGGATGCTGTCATGATGTGGGACCCGTGTAAAGCACATGCACATGCACTGTACGCACACACACACATGTACTCATGGTCTCAGATTTTAACTCCAGGAACACGTCTGCAGGAGCAGGTGGAGCGTGTGAGTCTTTCTGGTATCATCATGTATAATTCAGTCAGAGAGACGGTCTGGAACAATGTTATTCAAGGCCAGACTAGTGTACAGTATGATACACTGTCTCTCATGTCTTTACAGTAAGACACTCATGAAAAGAAATGTACGACCCTTGGAAATTATCCTTTGTATGAAATTAGATTTGGAAGATTTGAAGTGTATAAATTAAAACAAATCAAACTGATAAATAAAATTAGACACAAAGCTCCATTAGCTACAGTATACCTCTGGGGCTGAAGTTACAGGGCTCATGGATAGAAACAACCACACACTCACACCACTTCAATGTCCACTAGCTTAAACGTACAGTATCAACACTGTAAACTGTCATTAGTTTTAATGAGAGGATGCAAGGGTGTCTTTTCTTACTTTTTTGAAATGGAAATGTAACAAGTTATGCAAATGTTTGTGCACTATACTATATATGTTATTCGTTTTTAATTATACCACACATAAATCCACACATAAAATACATATTACATATGAAAATACATACAAAAGATGTGTGTTCCGCATTGTGACTGGTGTGATCCCAACACAGGATGGGACTAGTTTTAACTTAAGCTTTTAAAATCTTCCATACTGGGTTGCATAGTGTCATTTTTAGTTTTAAAAATTCCTGCACTGGACATGATTAACTGGTTCAGTGTTTGTAAAACCCTTAGCGGGCAAACAATGGCACACATTTACGACAAATAAAAGGCCAGTAGCTGTTGAAAGGCAGGAAACAGGTATTTTTCAGTCTATAGATCAAACAAGGTTTTATGTGAACTAGAGAAGATGAGATGGAGGTCAGTGCACCGAGGTGACAACAGTCAATTGAACCGTGTTATAAAAGCGTTCTGGTTGTATGTGTAACAACCTTGATATGAGAAGGTTTTGAAAAGCATGAAAAAGACAGAAGGCACTTGAAACTCTGCACTTGAAATCAGAGCAGGCAGCTGAAAGGACGCACCGATGGAGATTTTGAACTGAGCAGAGTTGACCAGCTGGAGGAGAAACACTGCAGTAGTTTGAATATCACCTAGAAATGATGCAGCTGTCGGCTTTTAGAAAAAAGAACTCCAATAATGTCCAAATAGTGTTCAGGAAAGTGGTTGTTGTTGGCTCAGCTCATATGGAAAGGAGCGACATACATTAAGAAGCAGAGGGCAGTGTTAGACTGTAATGAAGTTCCACAGCAGCTACAGTATGCAAATGTAATTGAATCTTATGGAAGTAGCATGAAGACATAATCCATACATCATGATGTATAAGTCATGAATTCTAAAAAGCTGCACAAGCATGATGTATGGGTTATGAATTTCTAATTTTAGGAGAGGAAGTGTTTAAGTAAAGATCCTAAGTGAAGTGTTTCTCCTGTGCAGGATGGTGCAAAGTAAAAGAAGAAAACAGGAAAGACAGCACACTTACTGGTCCTTTTGTTTACAGTTATAATCTTCTACATTTTGACAGTAATAGACGACACCCCTCTGTTATTTTAAAGAATAAATAACTGTGAAAGTATTTTGCTGTTAAGAGTCCATGCCACATGGTTGGGTGTTTCTGTAGCAGCACAACACATATGGTGCTAACAATGTTGTGCCACTCCTGCGATTTGGATATTACACTTGGCCATATTTCAGTTACAGTGTGATTAATTGTGTCCTTTTCAGCACCAAAAAGGTGATAAAGTTGTGTCACAGGGATACGGGGTGTCACCCAGTCTGTTAGTCTGTATTCAGCACCAGTAAAGACACTGCTGCTGCTGCTGCTGCTGCACCTCACAGGAGTTTGCTTGTATTTGCTGTGAGGAGGATCAGCACCATGGACAGCGCCCTGAGCTCTTAAAGGAAACATCCAACAAAAATGTCTCTCTTAAGAGTCAAACACACAGCACCTGTAGCTCTAATACGTTTGTAGCCTGTTCTCCTTAATGGAGTTTGGCTCCTGAGTCACAGCAGTTTTGTATGTTGTGCGCAATTCTTTATTGAACAGAAACAGATTGAAAAACTAATTTATAACGCAAGCCATTACACAACTTAATTAAAATTTAAACAGTTATGACTCACTCTATTTTTTTTTTCAACAATGTAATGATAGAGCAGCCCTGTTTTATGTTTTTACCTGCCTGCAAAGCAAATTTCCCTCTGGGGACAATAAAGTCGAAGTTGAAGTTGAATTTCAAATTGTATATAAAGACACAGGAACAGCACAAATACAGGACAAGAGGGCACATGTAAGTACAAAAAGATAATGTACGTATATGAGAAAATAAGCAATAAATAATAAGTATCAAACTAAAATAAAGTATCAAATGAAAATAAATGATAATAAGATAAAATGATTTTAAAAAAAAGTCCAAATGTCCCACAATGCTTTGCTTCCCAGAGGGAGAGGCTGAAATATTCAGCACCAGTAAAGACACTGTAAAGAGTTGTTTGTTGGGAGATGACAGAAAACGTTGTGGCCTTTGAAGCCTGTAGCCTGTGTTGCACACAGGTCAAAACGGTCTGTTGATTTGGCCTGGTCCTGATCCATCTTGGCACTGTGTGTGTGTGTTTGAGGGTGTTTGTGTGTGTGTGTGTGTTGGGAGAGGTACAGTAACAACGTACAGTATCAGAGGAGGTCCAGCAGGTCTGACTGAGAGCAGACTGTCCTGTAGCTGTAGCTGTGATGTGATGTTCAAGGTCCCTGCTTTATTACAGTATCATATCACTCTAAAATGTATGTTGTTATTTTTTGTTGTGTTACCCCTCGTAATGTATCAATTGGTGTAAGTCCTAATTGTGTGTGTGTGTGCGGGCGTGTGTGTGTGTGTGTCTGTGTCGTGACTCTCTTTGAATCCACATTAGTGACTGTTGAATGAGCTCTATATCAAACCTTCTGTCCATGCTGAGCTTTGGTCAGCACTGTGCGCAGGCGTATGTGGGTGTGTGTGTGTGGGTGTGTTAGTGTGTGTGTGTGTCCATCTGTGGTCTGTGTCTATCCCGTTCCCGTGGTTACAGCATGCAGTGACCAGCAGTGCTCCCTCTGTTTCATAAAAACACTCCCTGCCAACGAGAGAGGAACTCAGGATGACCTCCACCAGGAGAGGAAAAGTGTCTCTATCACCTTGTGTGGAGTGTGTGCCTGTGTGTGTGCCTGTGTGTATGTGCATGTGTGTGTGTGTGTGTGTGTGTGTGTGTGTGTGTGTGTGTGTGTGTGCCTGTGTATGTGTGCATGTGTGTGTGCACAGGTCCCCTCCTGTTATTTGTATTAAATATGGTACCCGCTGTAGCCAAACACAGCACAGAGCTGAACACCTCATGGAGTTTGTGTGTGTGTGCCTGTGTTTATATGCATGTGTGCCTGTGTGTGTACGTGTGTGTGCCTGTGTGTGTGGTTGGTTCAAGCTGATGCAGCAGATATAGATCTGTGTTTATTGGAGGTGCGGCAGATGGAGCGTGTTTGTCTGTGGAAAGTCTTCATGCTGCATCAGGAACGAAGGCGTTCCTCGTCACGTTTCGAGATATTTGGAGCCAATTATAGTTTAGTCAGACCTGTGGCTGCAGAGTGTGTGTTTTACCAGGTTTATATTGTACCTTCAGTCAGACATGACTGGTTGACTGGACTTAGACCCAAAACTGTTTACTTGTGTAAGAATAAACAACCTCACTTAAAGTTCATTATGGTGCATTTTCAGCACATAAGATTGGAAGATTAAGTTCCTGCAAAATAATGACAGGAACAGGAAACAGGAAACAGGAAATCTTGTTTTAACTATATGATTGATGCAGTAAATACCAGTGCTGCTTCACTTTCTGCACATAGCATGTGATATTCAGATTCCAGTCATTCTCATGCTCTCAATGTTTACATGCAGTAACAGGAGAAAGTTTTAAAGCCTCATGAGCTCATCATGTCTACAGAGGCAAATGGAAAGTTGCAGCCACCTCCACTTTCCCTTCCTCTGAACCCACCGTGGCATTAACACAGTGTTCTTAACATAATCCTCGAGTATTATTGATGATAGCTGCTTTTACAAAGCACTGTCTTCCAGACGGAGGTAATGAAACACACAACCAGACAACAATGCTTTTAAACACAAGTTAACAGTGTGGATATAGAACCACACTCCCATTACCGGACTCATGATGGACGTTATAAGTATTAAAATCAATGGAGCAGAACAAGATATTATCTCTTTTTAATTCCATGCATTCAAAGATTGGTGCCTCCATTACCCACAATGCAGCTCCAGTCTGGTATGTTATGTTACAGCAGCTGTGGCTAATTTTAGTCTTGAGCTCCTACACTCCTCAGCTTTTGTCTGGAGCTAAAAACTCAATGCAGTTTTTTTTTTGTATCTCAATGCAGTTTTCTTTTGTATCTACAGTACAGTACAGTACAGTATAGTGCAGTATTATAGTAAAGTACAGTACAGTACAGTACAGTACAGAACAATGGGCTAATACTCTCCAAGTTATCAAACATCAGCCGTTTCAAGTTAATGGTCAGATTAACTTGCTGCTGACAGTGCTGAAATGAGAAAAGTTGTGTTTTTGGTGATTTAGATTTGTAAAAGGAGGATTATCTGTTTGGTCTGCCATCTTGTTTTACACCAAAAAAAACTATATAACATGTGTGAAAGCAGGCAAACTGCATATTAAAGAATGAAGCGTGGATATAAGGTCAGGAGGACGTTTCAACACCCAGCAGAGGATCCTAAATAAAAACCAGGCAAGTTGTCGTGCGTTGAGGCGTCGAGGTGTTGCTGCTTCACTTCTCCGCGTCTCAGAGAAACATCTGGACGTTCATCAGAAAACCAAAACGCCGCAGCTCTGAACTCTTGAGTGTGATCTCCTCCGGTGCCGTTAAGTTTCCTGATGTGGGACTGGAAATGCCTGCAGGTTGACAGCAGTATTAGTCACTGGGATTACACACAACTGTCACTGTCACACACACATACACACACATACACATACACATGCACGCAGAGGCGGTCTCTGTCAGCAGTAATACTGAGGTGATGCAGAGCGGATTATCTTCACTTCTCTTAGCCCGCTTATTAAACTCTGTGTGCGAGTGTGTTTGTGTGTGTCGAGCACCAGTTGTTAAGCAGAAGATTAGCAGCTCCATCTCTGAGCTTTCACGCACCAAGTTGTGGGAATATCATCATCCGCTGGATACGTACAGTACAGACCGCTTTCTTTTCTGTCCCCACTTCATTTCATCGCTCTCTCTCTCTGTTTTTCTTTTTTCTTTTCTTCTTTCTTCACTGCTTTCAACCTGTCAGCCCCACCCACCGTCTCCCCGGTGTACCTCGTGTCTGTGGCAGTGGTCTGACTCACCACCCCATAAAGTGGTGAGTGGTGAAGTGGGGAATCGGAGGCAACTGATTTGGGACCTGCGTCGTGTCACAGTCGTGTCGAGACGACGAACAAACACACTCACATGAGAATATTCTGTCTTTTATCGTTTTAATTTTAATTTTAATGTCCCCTTCTTCACCTCCCTTCACCTCCTCTGCAATCTGATCAGTTAATCAATACCAAAATAGATTACCGTACTGTATTGTATCCATTATAGATGAGCCTCTTCCAGCACTGGTATTTTTAGAGTCAGAGCCTAATGTCGATTCTTGCACGCTGATGATCAGACACAGGAAATTGACTGAATGTGTGCAAACACAAGAAGAAGGGAGGGATTTTGGAAACTTACCGGTCCTACAGTAGCCTACGTACGTTCTCTGGTTATTTATTCATGGTGGATATTCACAGTTTGTTCTACTCGAGGAAAGTTTGCGTGAAGAGGAAGAAGCAGGTGACGGAGGGAGAGAGAGAG
>NC_140910.1:26303523-26401819 GCF_045865225.1 Trachurus japonicus
GTTTATTCTTTATCTCCCTCTATCAGATGGTATGGTGATTTCGCTGAAAGCTCTTATCACAGTTATTAATCTTCTTTCCGATCATTTTATTTTCTCTCTCTTTCTCTTCATTCATGTCTTGTTTTCTCTCCCTCGCTCTTAATCCCATAATGCTGAATGGAGGCGATGTGTGACATTTAGATGTTGTGATGATGTGTGAACATTTATACAGTGTCTGGTAATTGTGGTCACTCCTGTGTCCAGGGAACAGCGCAGAAATAAAACTGTTAATCCATCGATTCGTGGAGGATTAGAGCTGAGATTGAAAAACGCCAGACTGAGGTCAGCAGGGAAAATATTGAAGGTTAAAGCGAAAAATGAAAGTTTGAGCAGAAGGGCATCTGATGTGAGGCTTTTTTTTTTTGCTTTTGCTTCTGTGTTAAGTGTGGAGCTCTGATTTTGGCAGGAATCAAACCTTGACCGTGATGTCTGCACATCTGCTTTAGCATGAAATGAATTGCAGCAGTAAATACCAGACACATGGAGGTGAATCTCTCTTTCCTCCAGCAATGAAAATCCATCAAAGTCGCTTTTTTGCAGAACATCAGGGTGCAGTTTTTAAAAAAAACGCAGCTGGAGAAAAAAGTGCAACAAATTGTGTCGGTCTGACTGTTTCAGTGATTTTTAGACTTGCGTGACTTTGAGCTGCTTTAGTGCAGTTTAGTCATATTTGTGTCCTTGAGTGTCGCTGCGTTACATTAATGAACGCTTTCGGGGGAAACCGGAGCTGAGATCTGGGTGTTGTCGACTGCTTCTTGACAGAATTTAGAGGTTGATTTTTTGTTTGGACGTAAACGAGGAGAGGAAAACACACACAGAGGGGGAATAAGAGGAAGACCCATCAGGAGATACTGCAGGTTGTCTGTGTGTGTGTGTATGTGTGTGTGTCTGACCGTGTGTACCTCGAGTATGATTGAATTACTCAGGGTTAATTAGATTCTGTAGTCCACAGTGATGGTTCAGGGACACACACACAGACACACACACATACGCAGGGACATCCTTCAGAGGGGCTTTTTCAGGCTTATTGCCAGCGGCGTTGTCATCCATGTGTTAGTTCAGAGGTTTCTGGGAAACTGTGTGGTGTTAAGAAGACTAGAGGAGAGTCAGTGAGGATTTATTACAACACACATCTGCTGTTATATGCAGCCGCTCTGAGTAAAAAAAACAAAAAAAACACACACACAGACACACATGCACTACATTTTACTGTCCTTTTGATGCAGCAACCTGCTGGTTATTTTTACTTTCCACTGCTGGACAAAAGCTATCGTCCCTAAAAGCCATGGCCATGCATCACAGAGCACATTATATCATTTGTATTTTATATATTTTTCCCCCACTTTGTGCATTTTCATAAATAATGTACATTTATAATTAAAGAGGTACAATGACATTTTTATGGCCACTAGATAAAAATGGGTCAGTAACTAAAGTGTCTGTGCTGCATGGAGCAGGAGGATACTAAAGCACAGGGCTCCCATGCTGAGTGTTTGAGCAAATCGTTGCTCTTTGCATTGATTGTTCAAACCGGTTGCTCTCTCTCTCTCACAATTTACTGCTTGTCATTCAGCTGATACAGGGGGATACAGTTTTTCCCGGCAATTAAACTAAAAGCGCTGTTGGAAAATTCAGTGTTGCATGCGTGCACAAAATCAACACTGGGGTTTGTTTTTGTAGGTTTAAGCAGAAAGATGGATTCACAGACAGTTGTGTAGCCTATGTGAAAATCTGAAAAGAAACTAATTCAACCTGTTTATTGTTGTTTTCCTTATATCTAACTTGTTAAATCTGACTTCTCATGTAAGCCAATAGAAAATACGCTGCACCACTGATGCTGTCACTCCGCTGCTGAGCTGCTTGAACGTCACTGTGTGAAATCAGTGTGCATGTTTAATGTGACGCTTGTGTTGAGTGCACACTCACTCATGTTCCACCTACAGCATGACATGTAGGCAGCAGAAGTCACATACGTCCTAACATGTCCAGCTGATCCGCATGACTTTGATGGACGTAGTGCTCTTTTATGTGTTTGTTGGCCTGTAGGTGAAGGAGGTTCAGAGTTAAGACTGAATGACGTTGATAACCTGGTTCCACAGAAAAATGAATACAGTGAAAGTCAATCAACACTGTAAGATGTATTTATGATACATTATCTTTAAATCAATCATTCTTAAACCAACAGAAATAAGTGTTTTGGTGCTCAACCCTGTCTCAGATAGTGAGTTTATACACAAGTAAACTGCAACAGTGAATTTGGACCTGTCATTGACTATGGTCTGAAGGTGATTGTTCTCTGCAGGTTTCATTGCAGCCAGCCTCTTTGACTTTGTTTTCAGGTTTCAAATGTAGCAGCAGCTTTAATCCAAGAAGATTAATTGTTATTTTAAAACAAATGGGTCATTAAAGGGAACAAAACAAAGTACTGAGGTCGCTGTAAAGCAACAAGAAACCAAGAGCTGAATAAATTAAAGCAGAAGTAAGCGGAATGTTTGTGTTAATATAAGTCTTAATATCTTCCGACAGCAATCACTTATATAGAGTGTTTGGTCTGAAACACAGGTCTGTCAGTCACTCTGCTCTGCTGTAAGCCGAGGAGAAAACTTTCCTTGTATCCTACAACCTTTATCCAATGAGGAGAGAGAACGGCATAAAGGGGCGGTCCTCTCTGTGTGTGCAGCCAAGGGATGCGCGTGAATGTGGTGATGTAGGGACGAGGGCGGGGACTGCTAACTCCATCGGCTGACAAGAAGTTAGCCAAAACAACCGGATCGCTTACTTCTGCTTTAATATATGAATTAATTAATTAATGATTTTTTTTATTTTTGTGTCATGCCACCACTGTGGCCCATCCCATATGGGATTACAAGACACATTTAATGACAAATACAAAAAAAGACTAGACAGTCCTTCCTGTTAGTGTTACCTGCCACACAGGTGTGACACATAAATAAACAATTTAAGATTACTTTCGGTACTCAACTATATATCGCTCTTTGTCTCATTGCCCAAGCCTTTTCAAGAAATAAAGAAAATGCAAATATATTCAACTGAAAAGGATGTTTTAGCTTCTCAGCATCACACAAATTGGTTATTTGGATCTACCTTACTAAACAATTTTTGTCTTATAGTCATAGAAAGGACAATAGAACACAAAATGAATATTTTAAGTTATATCCATAGTGCGAAATACGGGGGGGTTTGGGGGGGTCGGACCCCCCCGATTAACCCCTTGAGACCCCCTGAAAGACTCAAAAGCAAAATCTGAGGGGGGTCTCAATCTTGTCAAAAAAATAAATAATATAATATAATACAATAATTTTATTGTGGTCAATTAAATGTGTTTAAGATCACCATGTCCAGTATTCATAATTCAAAACATTTATTCGTTTAACATTAAGCTGAACCATGTCACCTGCGCATTATGCAAATTAGCCATGTGCGCCAGCCCAGCGCAGGAGTCGAGCCCACTCGCTATCAGAACAGAGGATCCCGTTCCTCTCCCACCCTCTGCCGAAGAAAGTGAAGTTGAGGCCGAGTGCTCTGAAGACGTAGCCGCAGCCCCTGCTGCTAGCACTGGTGATTGGCCGCTTTTCTTTTTCTTTCTTTTTTTTTTTTTTTTTTTTACACCTAAGCAGGTGGGGTAATGGAAATACCGCAACCCTTGGCTTGACATTAAGGCAGGAAAATAACTTAAAGGTGTACAGAAAAGAAAATTGAATTTGAGCCCACTCTGGGTCATAAAATTAGTGTAATAACTCATCTATCAGACGATGTAGGCCAAACTTTGTGCAAAATTCTATTTTTGAGTAAATCTGTGATGAAAGTGTGTATTTTAGTGTAGTTTTTTTTTTTCGTATTGGATAACGCAGGCGCACGGATTATACGTCAGCCTGTACACGATTCACCAGCCACTGATATTGGATCCGTAATCCGTCATTCAAACGTCTGAGAGACGCACACACACACGGAGCTCGGGCTCGCCCCAAACTTTGAATATCCCGCCCGCTCGATAACGACCAATCAAATTCGTTTTCCTCACTCGGGTAAACTCGTGTTGCAGCTCGTGACAACTCGGCGCGACAAACGGGACAAACGGCCATTTCTGTACACCTTTAAGGTAAGAGGCTAGCCTGCTTCAGCATACTATGGCCTGAACCCCCAGTGGTGTTGTTTGGCCAGGCACCTGTTGTGAGCTATTTGTCTGTGCTTTTTCAATTTTCATGATGGCCCGTTATACGAATGTGATTTGTGGATGTGTTCAATGCTGTGTTTAAACGTATTTGCTAGATAGATGGTTAGATAAGGCTACATGATCGGTCATAGTTGCAGGCTGAGGATCTCGTCGTGCACATAATTGCACGTCAGTCTCCGATCTCCAGATTTATACAGTTGGTTGTTATTCGAGTGCACGAGTTTGGTGTCTTTCATTCATTTTAATTGTTGTATTTTATTTATCGTCAATTACTTTCTGCATTGTAATGCACAACTTTGCCTCTCCTTTTTAGGCTATAGGCTAATTTTCTTGGCTTATTGTAATGTTATAGTCCTACTTGAAAGAGAAAGAAAGAAAAAAAAATAACGGTATTGCGCAACAATCGCGAGTTAGGGACCCCCCCGAATATTGATGGGTATTTCGCACACTGGTTATATCACATTCTGCATGTATGATCGGTGTCTTATTCTAACAGTATCTGATGTCTAAGTGAGTGTGGAAGTCTAAAGCTGACTATTTTAGTGTGTGTGTGTGGTTGTGTAAGCAGGTGTGTGGTGATGATGTTACTGACATGGATGGAGTCTGATGTAACAGGAGTTAATATTCAGATCAAACAGACTATTTGATTATGGCTGTGGAGAATTTGTTGACAGCTGCGTGTGTTTATGTGTGTGCGACTCTGTCTGCACTGAGACTTGTGTGTGTCGACGACGCCTTCCGCACTGGAACATGGAAAACAAACTTGTTTGCTTGTTGTTGGACTGACATTTGTAAAAAAAAAAAAAAAAAAAAAAGACGTGGTTGACACTGTGAATGAACCTGCTCCGTCCTTCAGGCCGTGTTTGTTCATGCCTCTGCTCTCGTCTTTGATCCGTGCAGCGTAACGTTGTTTCTGAGCTGCTGAACAAAGGTGATCGAAGCATAAAAATAAAATCACTCAGCTGCTTCTAATGCGGCGCAACAAGTTGCTTTAAAAGTAGCTGGAATTAGATTCTGTGTAAATATTTTAATACGGGTGAAATGGGAGGATTTTTTTATGGAGAATCTGATTTCAGTTCCGTTTTTATGTGTCTAATGGTGTGTGTCTTTGTGTGTCTGCAGAGTACAGTCGTTTCGAGGCGAAGATCCATGACCTGAGGGAACAGATGATGACCAGCAGCGTCAGCTCCAGCTCCACGTCGCTCCGCTCCACACAGAAACGCACACTTTACGTCAGGTAACGCACACACAAACGCGCACACACACAGAGCAGACAGAGGTGACTGATTGTCCAGTGTCCTTCAGCGTGACACAACTATTATAAGGTCTTATCTCAGCTGTCTACTCTCAGGTCCTGTGTGTGTGTGTGTTTGAGACACTGAAAGAGAGGTTATCACGTCTGAAATCACAATCACAATCACACATCGTCTCAGACTCACACACACAAACACATCCATCGCCTGTCAAGTCTCCATTTCTATGTGTGTGTTTTTTTCTGTGTGTCCTTCTCGTTCTCGTCTTTCCCGGCTCATCAGCTCTCTCCGAATCACCCCTCGCTCGTCGTCGGTTTCCTTCGGCAGAGCCCAGAATTTAAGCATTTAAGATCCTTTCTTCACAAGAACCTCAGTGTTTGTGAAATATTGATTAAACGCCCCAGCGGCGGCTCCAGATCAGTCACATCGGAGCTCCTGGGAGATCAATAATGTGGAAACAAACACCGATGGCTGAATCCATGTGGGTTAGGCTTTAAGGACACAGGGAAACATTTACAGATCAAAGTGATTTCACAAACATTGTCTCTGTCTGTCTGAGCTCAAAACCCAACTGTATCTGTAGATTTTTATTTCATGCCTGCATCCAGAAACTGAATATTTCATCTGAAATGTTCACGTTTGCTGCCAAAAAGGAAAGTCGACATATGAAGCAACATAAAACCAGATGTTGTTGTTATACAGTTTATTTGATAGATAGAGGATGGGTGGAAAACACAAGAGCTACATCAAACAGTGGAAAGACAATTAAGGTAGGAGAAGACAATAAAACCAAAAGAGAACTTCACCTTAGAGGGAATTTATTCATGATCTGAAACTGAAATACAGACTAAAGAAAGCTATCTACTCTAGTCTAAAAAAAAGAAAAAAAGATGAAAAGCAACAGCTGTGATAACATAAAGGAAAAGCTTCAAAAGTTGAGCTGACAGGTACGTGTGCATGAAAGGAACATCTGACCTGAGCTGTGTGCAAGTGGCCTGGAAGGAAAAGGCCACAGCAACAGCTGGAGCATTCACCTTGAACTACACACACACACACACACACACACACACACACATATGGACTGACTCACTAAACAGAGCAGAGGTCACAGTCAGCACAGGAAGCAGGAGGCCAGAGGTCACATTCAGCCATGTGAGAGAGTGAAGGAGTTTTTCCTCCATCAGGCACAGTGATGTACTAAAAAGCAATAGTTCTGGGATGGCTGAAAAAAAGAAGAAAAAAAAAAGACTGATAACATCCTGCTGGTTATTCCCCGGACAGCAGTTCCCATGGCAACGGGGGTTGCACTGCTGACCGTATGCATGTATGTTAAGCTGAGGCTGCAGTTGAGGGAGTAAATGAAAGAAACAAACAGACAGTCAGTGTCTCGGTGTCAGAGTGACTAAAGTCGTGTCTAAGCAGGACAGACACACAACGTGACTGAGGTTCAGTAGGATTTAATGCGATGTGGGTGCATGAAAAATAACCTTATTTGGACATGTAATAAGTATGAAATATTGCAGGGTTAAATGTGTCCATCTGGGTCGTATGACTCCCATCACATTGAGCTGTGGTCCAACAAGTGTCACAAGGTTTCACCTGATTTATCTGAGAAAAAGCTGATTATATTCATATCTGACTCAAATACAGTTCAGCTTTTGATTCTGAATTTCAGTTTCATTCATTAGTGTGTGTAAACGTGGGATGTCATCGACCCACCGTACTGTAAAAACCTGTACTGACCTACTTGACTTACCCACCACCACTGTGAACCAAAGACTCAGTAGTAAAATATGAAGAAAGATGACATTGCAGCTGCTTGCCGTCACCCTTGTTAAATTTTTAAGTAGTCACCCATAGGCATGATTATTATTAGCATAAATTAAGTCTAACCCCCAATTTTTTTTATCTGTTTGTGGCCAAAAGTGAAGAGAAGGAGGTCTGTCCACTGTCCATGTTTGTTTGAATCAGAAGAAATCTGCATGAGGATGTTTACAAAATGATGCATCTGAGTGAAATGATGCATTAATAATGAAGTTGAGGTTCATTTAACAGTTGTTTGGTGATGTAGTTCCCAGTCTTTTCATGAATGACTTGATGCAAAGAGCAGTTAGATACATATTTCACGGCAAAACGCAATCAAAGTCAGAGGGAAAAGAAGAAGAGCGGTTGTTTTGTCGGTGAGTCCGTGCTCTGACAGCAAACGAGCCGGTTCACAGAACTAAATCAGAGTCAGCTCCTTATCGAGTTTCCTGCTCAGACTGTCAGAGCTCAACACGCTCATTCAGCTTTTAATCATCCTCCAGTGAGTTTGACAAAATGACTTTTTGCTTAATTCAGTTCACTTCATTCAATTCAGATGACAAAAAGACTAAGAGTCTGTTTGGCTCGGTGAAGCTGCACTCAGGCACAGTGGTGCTTTCACATCAGCAGGCAATGACAATGTGAAGATGCTGACGATAAGCAGGTGTAATGTTTAATATATTTTCTGCTGAGGCTGAAGGCTGAAGGCAATATCATTAGCCGAGGAGGTATTTGCTTATAAATCAAGTGCTGGACTGAGGAAAAGCCACCGAAGTTATCACAGTTCTCAATGTGTGTGCTGAATTTCACGGTAATTTGTCCAAAAGTTTTCTCAAAACCACAAAAAGTGGAGCTGCTGGTTTCATCCTCAGGGGACCATGAATGTCTGCTTGATAGCTGTTGGGATATTTCAGTGTACAGTAAATGTGTCTACATTGTCGTTCCTAGAGCATCGCTGCAAACATAGCTAAAAGCATTAACTTGGAGAAAAGCTGACAACTGTATAATCATAGATCTAATAAGGAAAAATTCCACATCCCAGATAATTATCATGACACCTCCCGGTACTATAATCAATTTACATCCTTGAATCTTAATGATAACGTTGCTCCAAGTCGAGTAAAAATCAAGCCGGGATCATTTCAAGGTTATATAGAATAATGTAGTAACCCCTCACCACCCCCCACCCCCCACCATAACCCCTATAATGAATCACTGTCATATGAGAATTTCCTGTATCTGGTTACTGCCCATAAACGACCAATCAGGATGCAAATGTTAAAAGAAGCCAGTCTGACAGGCAGCTGATTGGTCGGGGTGAGGCTGTTGGTGCGTGACAGATTGGGGGTGTCTAGTGCTCTGGGCTGCTGTGTGTGTGTGTGTGTGTGTGTGTTCATGCATGTATGTACAGTAGGAGTGTGTGTGTGTGTGTGTGTGTGTGTGTGTGTGTGTGTGTGTGTGTGCATGGGTTTTTTTTACTATATGCATGTGTATAATATGTAAGATACAGACTAACCTTTCCTCAGAGGAAATGTCGCAGAAGCAAGGTGACATACAGTGTGTTCTCTCCTTGATTCCTCTCTCCTTATTTTACATTCACACTGTTATGTTTCTATTTTAAACACACTCTGCTCAATAGCTCGACATTGTAATTGTATATTTCGCTGCACCTGGAACAGCTGACACGGCTCCAAAGACTGGTTACCAGATAAAATTCCAGCCTTATATTCCAGATTCCATGGTAGATTTAGTATTGCAGTGCACATAATAATGCAGCTGTCAGGTGTACGATGCCGTTGTCAAAAGATTGTGAATGAATATTATGCTGATTTATACTTATATGCACTGATCAAGTCGTTGTTTCTTAATGGGCACTGAAAATTGAACCCAGTCCGTGCTGTACTGGTCTCTGGTTCAGATCAGTTTCAACAAAAGTATTTTATATCCAGAACATCAGCTTCAATGCTGAAACTGAATATCATGGTTTTAAGATGCTTGTCAGCTTTTTTATTAAATACTTTCAGTGATTAGATACTTCAAATGTTGGTAGCAATTAGTTAGCATAAAGCATCAAGTATCAAAACCACAACTCTAGATTTTTAAGTTACACAAACAAAGTATCATAAATCTTTTGAAATTAAAATTAGTGTTGAACACAATCTACCATTTACAGTTTGAGCATCATCACTCACTTCTCTCTGGAGGTTAAAAAAAAAGCATGTAAAATGTGTCAAACACACACTGTGGTAATTAATGAATGTGTGTTCCTGGACGCGAGTAATTAGATTTCAAAGGTTTCCCACACAGGAGTTAAAACCACTGTAATGCAGAGAACAGGTAATTGATTTGGAGCTACGTTTTCATAGCTGTAGGCTCAGTAACCCTACACATAATCAATCAGTATGACCCGCGCACTGCAACGTCCTTCGGGAACATGTATATTTGTATTTACTGTGTTTTATATTTTCTTAAACCATGAACTCTGTGGAGTAATGACTGCAGTGGCTATATATATACATATTTATATATAGTAATAATAGAGTGTTGGATGTGGGACCTCAGCACCGATATAGTGTTTATGCTTTAACATGTCTACAGGTATGTGTCCACATGTTATTACACACCCACACACATCCATACACACACACACACACACACACACACACAATGTATGTGTTCTCCGGACCTCACATAATTAGATCTCGAGAGGCTCAAACTGATTTAAAGTGTGTGATACTGAGAACAGGTGATTGATTTGGACTTTCACGTACACACTGTACTGTAGCTGTGGCCTCGATAACGCCACACACACACACACACACACACACACACACACACACATACGCACAAACACACACCACATCCATCAGTGTAACCTGCTGGCTGCAGAATCGTTCAAGTCATTTAGCTCATGTGTGAATTTTGATGTTTTCTCCTCTAAGCAGTGACTGTGTGGAGCAGTGACATTATGAAGAAAGGAAAGGTTATTTATACACTCACACCTGACAGCTGCCCTTTACTGTGTGTGTGTGTGTGTGTGTGTGTGTGTGTGTGTGTGTGTGTCTGTGGATCCACTAATGTAAACACAACACTGCTCTTCATGTTTACAGTGTATCCTGTAACCTTTCACGCGTCATTTCTCCCTCTGATACCTTTTTACTACATTTGAACATTTTCATTTCTGATGATGAAACATAAGCTGCTCCTAATGTCTCACTAAGCTGTGCAGACCTGGTTCACCTGTTGAGTGGAGATCATACTCACTCAACACCTTTACACCTCTGAGAGGAAAAAAATGTTTAGATGGATTTGTTTTGTCAGTGAGTTTGATGTGTAATAATAAACTCATAAACAATCAGACTTTATTTGTATATCACTTTTTGTACAAGCAATTATAGATAAGGTTATGGATCAATGGTTTAAATAGTAAAGAAACTATTTAAAAGATAACAAAGGCAGTTGATCAGTGGATGAAATAGCTAAAACTTCATAATCAGTGTAAGATAAGTTGCATTGCATTTATTAGTGAGTGTAAACTAAACCAAACTTGGCAAAGAAAGAGTTTTTAGAATAAACATTTCCATAAACTCCATTTTTTATTTTCCTGTTTCTACCTGCTGATGCATCGGCCCAGAGGTTCATCAGCTCTGTTGATCACAGTCTGTTCCACTGCAGCTGTTGTTCACACAGCGTCACAGTGTTGAAGTGTCGACCCTCGGGTCATGACGTCGTCTCCTGTGAACCTCGTGTCCACTTCGTCCTAATGGAGCCCGACACATTTCACCACCAGATAAAAATATAATGTGCTTTTTTATCTTCTGTAATCTCACATCAATAAAACATACTTTGTAGGTTTTTTTTAGGTGTTTTTTTTGCGGTGTGTGTGTGTCTACCTCTGTCTGATTTTCTCTCTTGGTTTCTTTTCCTTCTCTGTCTCTGTTCTGTTTTATTGATGAAGGCAGTGGGGACTTTAGGGGATGCCTGTTATTTCAGCTCTAGTTCCTTTGCACACATGCATACACACACACATACATGCGCACAACACACACACACACACACACACACTGCTGGCCTACTTTTCCAGGTCTTTTCCCTCTGGACGGGTTTGGAGCTCTGTGGCCACAGAGACAGATCACCATTCACACACCACACACACAGACACAACTGCTACACATTAATGCACACAAACAGGCGCACAGACAGATGTGTGCAATTGCATTCATGCACACACACACACACGCACACACACACACACACACACACACACACACACACAGTGACAAGGTCATAAATTAACAGTAATAATCCAGGAGAGCATCCCTCAGTTCTTTACTACAACAGACTCTATTGTTTGTCTCTTTGTCTCATTCTGTGGCTTTATTTTATTTTGAAGTGTTCATCAATTTATCTTTAGTTGTGAGAAATCTTGAAAGTTTATAAAATATTCTGGAGACAAATTAGGTAAAAAAATGTGGTTCCATATTTACAACAATACAAAATAATAGGTATTATAAGGCAGCGCTGCAGTTATTCTCCTGTAGCAGACTGCAGTTGTGTTTGTTGCTGTAACCCAGACGACGTGTGTCTCTCATGTCCCTCTCTCTGCAGAGCGCTGTTCGACTACGATGGAAGTGCGTCAGACCTGAGCATGCCCAATCAGGCCCTGCCGTTTCACTTTGGCGACATCCTCCACGTGAGCAGCGCCGGCGAAGAGGAGTGGTGGCCCGCCCGCCACCTCAGCCCCCCGCCCCCAAACTGCCCCGAAGTCGGGGTCATCCCCAGCCGCAGGAGGTCAGAGTTCACTTCAGGGTTTTATGACGGCGGGAGGGGAGGGGGGAGATTTTTTATTGATTCTCATTTCCATGCTGCTTCTGTTCTGCATATAGTGTTTCATAATCAGTTAGCCCCTCCCCCTCCCTGTTGTCCACCTGTACAGTGTCGAGAGTGTTTTTTTCCCAGGGGGGGAATGTGAGTATTGTTGTTACCTGCTCCGAGCTGTCCTGAGCGCAGTGCAGGGGCAACAAGGTCAGAGCCTGATGCCAGATCCTCTATCTCTATGTTCACATGAACAACTCTTGTGTGCTTTTTATTCCTAAAATCCTCCTCTGATCTGCCCTGTGATGTCACTGCAACATTTACATAAGCATAAACGATTTCAGCACACCAGTTTCAAATTAGTCTCAGTTCACGTCGATGGTTCGTCATCATCCTCATCCTCATCATGTGGAATCTGCTGATTGTAAACATGCGGCACTAAGAGAGAGAGAGAGAGAGAAGCTTCTTCCTCTCACCTCCTTCTCTCGCTCCGTAGTGGAGGAGGTGACAGACAGATGTTGATGGAAGGAAGGAGGGGAACGTGAGGGCGTTAACGTGACGACGAATAAGCGAAAGTAGGTGCGTTTCCATCAGCTGTTTAGATGCGCATCGAGATGTATCGCATTGGAAAATGATGATGGAAACGCCGTGATTCGCATTAAAATCCTCTGATTCGCACAAAATGAAATACGCTCGCTATGGCCGGGTTTTGGTTGATTCGAATGGGAAGGAAACAGCTGTATGCGAATCAAGTGTGACGTAGCGCACTTTCACCCCGTCTACTCCCGTGTTTGCAGTTCACTCACAAGACAACATCAGGGTTTCCGCTGTCACACAACAATTAATTAATTGTGGCGCATCGCCACGGCAAAATAAAAGCCCCCACACACCTTCATATGTGATGACTGCACAGTTCTTCATAGTTCCTCCTCAGTAAAAACCAAACTTATCAACCAGCGAATCCAGCGTTTATCATTAATAAAGTCTGGGGCGGCGCAACTCTCTCTCTCTCTCTCTCTCTCTCTCTCTCCCACACACACACACACACACACACACACACACACACACACGGGTCACGTTATTACGGTAATAAACCTATGCGCTAAATCGCACTAATGTGTTCAAATCAGACCGTCCGGCCGGGAGGGGGGGGGATGCAAAGTCCGTAGATGGAAACACACATGATTCGAATTTCTTTTAATGCGCATTTCCCAGTAATTCGAATCACTTTGGATGGAAACATGGCTAGTGAAAGGAAGGAGGGATTAGAGGCAGCAAGGGGGGTGAGAGAGTGGGAGTGAGTGAAGGAGTGATGGATGCGACGGGTTATAGACAGTGGGGTATTAATAGACGGAGGTGTTAGCGTAGAGGCCGGGGTGTCAGAGGTGTAAGGTGCATTAGGGTAATAGAATAAATGTGTTCCAGTAAAAGAGCAGGATGATGTTACTGTGTAGGCCGAGGGAGACGAAGATGTGGAGTATTAAAGGACACAGGAGGATGCAATCTCCAGATTAAACAGCATGCACTTTATTCAACTGTAGTGAATCTGATATCCATCCACTCTTTACCTTCTTTCTCTCCTCTCATCCAACTTTCCTTATTGCCCTTCGTGCCTCCATGTTCCCTTTCTTTGACTCTAATCTGCTCCTCCACTTCTCTTTCTGTCTCCTCTTCTTCAGTTTCTCCTCATTTAATTCTTCATCTTGAGTAAAAAATAACCACAAAGCGTTTGCTTGGAAATTACCCCTCCTTTTCTCCTCCACTCCTCCACCTGCTCTCTTCCTCCTTCTTTTCCTTCCGTCCTCCCTCTTCTCCCTTCTTCCTCCTCTTTACATCACCTCCTCTCCTCCCACTCCCCATCCTCTACTCTTCCTAACCACCCATCTTCCCTCTTCTCCATCCACCTCTCCTCCTCTCTTCCACTCCTTTTTATCCTACCTTCCTCTTTCCCACCCATCTTCCTCTCCTTCTTCTTCTATATATTTCATCTGTAACCCCTCCTCTTCTCTCTTCCTCCTCCTCATCTTCTTCTCGAGTAAAAATGAACAAAAAATTGTTAGTTTAAAATTACATTTTAATCATGTTCTTTGTAAGAGGAGAGAATGGAGATCAGGACTAAACTAACTAAAGAAGTGGAGACAACTTATTTGCTGATGCAGTGTAAACAGGCTGTAGTGATGGTATTGTTTGTGTTTGGTTGTAAAGCCTTTCAGAGCTGAGCTGTCATCAGAGATTAAAACTGAATCCCCCCATTTTCTTTTTCTCCTTTAGTTATTACAGTTGTTTCTGCCGTGCTCCACAACACTGCTGGTTTGTTTTCAGTGACAGTTGTTTGGCTGTTGACGCACATTAGGAACCTTAAAGCTGCATTATCGTGAGGCAGTTGTACAAAAACACATCTGACCTCAATTATGAAGCCAGACTTGGAGAAAGAAACAAGTCCCCTCACTGAGACACTGGAGATTCACCTTATTTGAAATTCAGGCGGTGAACATGATCAGCAGCAGGAAATGGTCCTGCACAGGAAGTGACAAATCTAAATTTAAACCTCGGGGACAGAAAATGTCTCCAAAGCAGCAGCAAGCAGACTCCATCGAGAGAGAGTGTCTCCTCTCTGCCGTGGCTGACGTAGTTTGCTCTCGTCGCCGTCTCCTGTCCCTTTGCATTTATTAATTCATCACAGCTCATTCAGAACAGTGGATGTCATCATCCCATCTCCTCTTTACTGTCAAACCACATGATACCTGGATTAGTCAGGTAAAATAGATCCTAAAGTGATTCAGATATCCTGGGCTACAAAATGAATTTCTGAAAAGAGAGATATTGTGTCATATTTTGACTTTTGTATGTGTATTTTTAGCTGAGAAATGATCTGATTTTTGGGGTGTGAGGTGAAACGAGCTCCACAGTTTCATTGAGCCAAATGTTTTAAAATGCAGCATAATGATTCTGTGTTTACAGTTTTGATCTTTCAGAGGAAAAAAATCTCCACAAACAGAGTTCAAACTCACTGTTATTTCAGTCTGGACAATTATAACTGTTACAGGCTTAAAGAGATAGTTCAACATTTTGGCAAATTGGAACCATTGCCATAATGCCTATAGTCTTAGGTGTAGGTTTGTTACCTTTAATTGTCGGTGTAAGCTATTTTTAGAATGGCGGAGCAGAGCCGCAAGATGCTCAGAGCTACGCTACGGAGGCTCATGGGATTTCTTGGTTTTCAAGGTAAATTCATGCAAAACCGCTGATGCATGTTCCCGTCAGGGACAGTTTTCCGGCAAGCAGTCTCTGCATTTGCCTCGAAAACAACTCTGTCTCGTAACGTTCCGTTATTGTCTCATAACGTGGTGAATGTGCAGGTCACAACTTGTCCACCAGAGCGTTTTGGAGTTGTTGGATTGTGTATTTGATGAGTTTGATGAGGGAAACCAAGAAATCCCATTAGCCTCCGTAGCGTAGCTCTGAGCAGCTTGCGGCTCTGCTCCACCGTTCTAAAAATAGCTTGCACTGACAATTAAAGGTAACGAACCTACTGTTAAGACTATAGGGATTATGGCAATGGGCCAATTTGCCAAAGAGTAAACCACTGAAAGATGATGTAATGTCTGAATATTACATGAACATTATATGATGTTTTTCATATATTTTACTTTATGGGTTTTTTTCCTTCCTTCCTACAGGGCAGAGAAGAAGGAGAGGTCGAGGTTAAAGATTGTCAGAGTGACGAGGTCTCAGGACAGATCGGTGAGTAGCAACTTGTCATATAAACCTTTGAAGGCGCTAATAGTTCGGGGTTAATTACACAGACACTGCTGTCTACTTCTTATTCTGTTTTACATAACAAAGCAGCAGTTTGTTCCAACGTCCGTATGATTTTTCTATTCAAGCTAGAGGAACATAAAATCCAGGATGAGCAGAATAAGTCCTAGCAATCTGCTGGGAGTTTAGAAAAAAACACCAACTTCATCAACTGGTTCTGTTTCTATGAGTCCATGCTGAGCAGCCAAGTCACAAGAAATAACAAGACAATAACAACTTAAGTTGTTCAGCCATAACATTAGGATTAAAGGTTTTTGCTGAGAAGAAAAGGAACTATTTGTGTTAATGGGACTTTGGATTTTCACATTACATCTTTTTAAGGTAAATGTAGCAGACTTATAAAAGTGCTGCACTGTGTGTTGCTCTCCGGCAATAACTGACAACAAACGAATGGTGTTGATGGGGGAAAAAAAGGTGTTTTATAAAGAAAATCATGTTGTTAAGAATAGAAGTAAGAAATAACACAAAATAGAAAGAGGGGATTAGGAGATACATAATGAAGTCTACTTCAATATAAAACAGGAAATGAAATAAATATATAGTCTCCACATATAAACCGTCCCTCAGGGCAAACAAGGTTTTACCTCAAATCAAACTGTCAGACCACTTTAAATGAGATAAACATGAACTCTATCTGAATCCTATTACAACAACGTTTCAGTGCCGTTCAGTTCTCAGATGAAAATTCAATGAGGATGTGTTGAGATGATGTGAAAACAGCTGCAGGAGGTTTGATGTTAGTTGTGCTATTCGCAGAGGAAAGACAAACTTAGCTATGATTCACTGTGTTATTCCTCATAGTTAAATCGTCTTACAACAACTAATTAAAAGATTATTATTATTCATCAAAAATTCATCTTTAATCCAATATTTAAAAGAGGTGATAGCAAAAGTGACATTATGTTTGTTTGGTTATGCCAAAAACAAGATATTTGCATTCTTGCATATTTCATATGTATTGAATATTTCATACATAGGGTAATTGCAGAGTGGGGATGTTTGGCACAACTTAATTGACCTCCAGTGATCATGGAGGAAAAGAAATAGTTTGAAGACATGAAAATATAGAAATGACTAAACTTTATTATGAGCCCATGGTAATTGAAAGTGCTTTATAAAAACCATTAAAACTAAAACACCAAAAATAAAACGTCAACCTAAAAAGGAAAATAGCAGGACAGAGCAGCAGCACAGGTCTAAAAGCAGCTAAATGTTTAATTAAGAGCAGAGAGGTGAAAACAGCTGAAAACGTATTCTAAGCACAGGAGGTGCAGCTTCAACAGAGACGCCCTCAGATTAAACCCTGCAGTCGATCGGTTCAGCAAACGCCCAGAAGCATTTGTTTGCATAAAACAAAGAAACAAAGAAACTCCTGACTAAAAATCTGCTTTTGCCAGTCACAGCTGCTCCACTTGTTTCCAGGAACAGTGTGAGTTACAAATTAGATTTTCTTTTAAAAAAAAAAAAAAAAAATGGTGTTTGTGATCTAAGTTCTTCTCTCTACGAGTTCACGGACGATGACGTGACTTTACAGCTGTCGCACTTCACACCGTGTGACGCCGAGCGCTGACACACCGGCTATTGATATCACAGTGTCGTCGGCTCCCTCTGTGTTTCCCTCGCGCCGTGTGAATCAGCCACTGTGTGTGGTGAAGAGCTGATAATTAAAAATGATCACATGTCACCGTGTGTGTGTGTGTGTGTGTGTGTGAGAGAGGAACAGAGAACTCATGAGTTTTCATACAGGGATTCTGCTGATGACAGATATGATCCTCTTGAGTATAATGATTGATGTCCTCTGTCTTTCTCTCTCTCCCCTTCCCTCCCTCCCTCTCTCTCTCTCTCTGCAGGACCAGGAAGATAAAGGTAGGTCTTCTCTCCATTAGTGACACCTGCTGGTCATCATCTATGCCTCCAGCTCCACTGTGCAGCATCCACTTCACCTCCCTTATCCCCTCTCTTCACATCCATCCATCCTTCAAGTTCATCCTATAACCTCAGTCCTGGTCCTGGATGGAGGGAGAGAGGGGAACATGATGGGGGAGGGGAGAAATAGATTTCAGATTTTCAGATTTTTTTTGATTTTTTTTAAAATGGGAAAAGTACATGTTAATGGACATTGACATATAAATATGTGGGATTATAGCCAAGTGGCTAATTTCCACCCCCAGTCCCATTGGCAGGTTGATGTTAGACATAAAAAACAATGATGGTAAAAAGTACAAGAGGCAGGACTAGGGCAATAAAACACCTTGACATTTTACACGGAACATATATGAACGACATACTGTACATAAACCACCAGTTAACTGACCAAAGACGGTTAAAAGAGTGGGTAAGGGGACCAAAAGATTACTGAGAAGTTATAAGGTGCTACAGT
The DNA here is from genome assembly GCF_045865225.1 of Trachurus japonicus. Taxonomy (NCBI): domain Eukaryota; kingdom Metazoa; phylum Chordata; class Actinopteri; order Carangiformes; family Carangidae; genus Trachurus; species Trachurus japonicus. Next base: position 26,321,828 of record NC_140910.1, read on the forward strand.
GCTAGTTAAAGTGCTATGTGCTAAAGTGACGAGTGCATAAGTGCAAGATTGAATTTAATTTGATTGCACGATGCCCCAATAAAGTGCAGGATCGACTTAAATTGCACTATAGCACATGATTGCACATGCAGATGTGTGTCCAATATTGCACAAAGTTTGTATAAATAAATGTATTATGTACACACCATTGTATGAAATTGAGATACATATGTATATGTATACACAATACAGAAAAGGAAGGAAAAAAGAAAAAAAGAATACAGAGTGGTGCCCCATACAATCAACCAATCAGGCGAACATACACTTCTAGACTTCATGATCACAGGTCTGATTTTGTAATAGCCATGACTTAAGAGCTTTGGTAAAAGAAGTGAGAGTTGGAAGTTCACATATAGTGCTAGGTATAAATAGACACTGTCACTGTCCAGAGTAGTCCACCTGTAGCTGTAAATCAGGCAGAAACCAAAAGTGTTTCCATTTTTAACAAGAAGCTGGAGGTGAAAGTCAAAAATTACAAACTTAACTGCATCTGAGGCTTTGAGTTTGAAAAAAAATCAAATGACTATATTTCACATTTATAGTGTTTTTAGTAGCGGTAATTCCCCCTCAGAGTTACGTCTGTGTTGCCTCATAAACTGATGAATGTGTGTTAGCACAGAACAAAGAGGGGAGGGAGGAAGGGAGGGAGGGGGTCTTTGTGGCCTTTGTGAATAAGGAGAACGATGAGAGCAAACAAAATCTGTCTCAGTGGGCGCTTCAGTGTTGCTTTATTGCAGGATTGGTAAAATCATGAGACTTTCCTTTAACTAAAAACAGCGACACCACATCTTAAAATCCACAATCTTACCTCAGGGCAGCCCAACAACAGTGTTACAGCAGGATTGTGGCATCATATGATAGAGCTAATTCACTCTTTAAACACACTTGTCTTTTCTATTTTAAATGTTCATTATAGTTTTTTTTATTTGTAAACACCTATTTATATCTGAGTGTAACATAGCATATTATCAAAATAAAGTACCTTATCCACTTATTGACACATTAAGTGAGATTCAGACTTCTTCTCTGTTGATGCAGTGGAAAGTTCAGATTGTGACGCATTTAACGACGGTTTTTAGCGATTGATTTGACGCCGTTAGGAAGAAGCACGTACTGTGAGTCAGTTTAACACAGCTTGGACTTGAGACTTGTTGTAAAATCCTGCATCACACTCTGCAGGTGCAGGGTGGACTGAAGTGGGCATGTACAGTAGGAGGCTTGTATTGTTGTTTATTATGGGATGTTGTAGTAATCCAGGAGGCACTTAAATGTGTTTTCTTACTGAGGGTCATGTTCAGGTGTCCACATACTTTCAGTCATGTCTCACAGGTCGTGGGTTGGATCGCACAATACTGTACATACAATGTATAATGTATAAATGGATGAAATGATACTGTGCTGCTGACAGCGTGTGTGTGCGTGTTTGTGTTTTATACATTTTAATGTGTGTGTGTGTGAGAAAGAATGGATGTGTGTTTATTTGTCTGTTTGTCTGTATATGTGTGTTTGTATGTGTGTGTGTTGCTGACTCTGACCTGTCTTGTCCTTCCAGAGCTGGTAACCTCTGGCACCAGCGATAGTGAGAGTAGTTCCTGTAAGTCTAGACCCTCCTGTCTTTCTTTCTTTTCCTCTCTCTGTCTCTCTCTCTCACTTTCTACACTTCTTTATTTTGTTTTTTTACTTTGATTTGGTGTGTGTGTTTCTCTGTGTGTCCTTGTGGGAGTGTCATACACACATGCACATGTGTATTTGTGTGTTGACTTGTGTTGATTCTTGTGTTTTCATGTGCATGTGAGTGTTGGTGTGAGTGTGTGTGTGTGTGTGTTGGTGTGTGTGCAAGCTAGCTTTCTCTGCTTCTCCAGAGCTGGTGAAGAAGTCAAAAGTAAAAAAGGGTGGAGGTGTGTTTTGATGTCAGTTGTCTCATCCACTGTGACTCTAAATGTGTCCATCCTCTCTGTTTGTCCAATCAGCTGGCCAGGAGGAGACCCTCCTCACCTACCAGCCTGTTATGCAGCAGGAAGGTCAGTGACTCTAATATATTAAGCTTTAATTGAACACCTTTATGTTGTCATCAATGTTTCAATATAATTAGCATAGCTTTAAAGGGATAGTTCAACATTTTGGCAAATTTGCCCATTGCCATAATTGCTATAGTCATAGCAGTAGGTTCGTTACCTTTAATTGTCAGTGCAAGCTATTTTTAGAACGGCGGAGCAGAGCCGCGAGCTGCTTAGAGCTACGCTATGGAGGCTAATGGGATTTCTTGGTTTCCCTCATCAAACTCATCAAATACACAATCCAACAACTCCAAAACGCTCTGGTGGACAAGTTGTGACCTGCACATTTACCACGCTATGAGATAATAATGGAACGTTACGAGATGGAGTTGTTTTTGAGGTAAATTCATGCAAAACCGCTGATGCATGTTCCTGTCAGGGACAGTTTTTCAGCAAGCAGTCTCTGCATTTACCTCTAAAACGACTCTGTCTGGTAACGTTCTGTTATTATCTCATAGCGTGGTGAATGTGCAGGTCACAACTTGTCCACGAGAGCGTTTTTGGGTTGTTGGATTGTGTATTTGATGAGTTTGATGAGGGAAACCAATAAATCCCATGGTGGTTAGCTTGCACCGACAAATAAAGGTAACGAACCTACTGCTAAAACTATAGGGATTATGGCAATGGGCCAATTTGCCAAAATGTTGAATTATCCCTTTAAAGCTACTTACATAGAAAAGTGGGCAGTTAGAGTTGCAGCATGTTTATATCACTTTGGTTTTCTCTCTCATTTACGTAGTTAATTACACGCGGCCAGTCATTGTGCTCGGGCCAATGAAAGATCGGATCAACGATGACCTCATCTCTGAGTTCCCTGATAAGTTTGGCTCCTGCGTCCCACGTGAGTTCCTGAACCGTGTGATAAATTGAAACGCTGACCTCTAAGACACACTGACACTTTGCATTTGAGGCACATGTGACCTTCTCTGTGACATTATGAAATCTATAAAATGCTGTTTATGATGCTGGAATGAGCGCTGCTGACACTTCAGCCTGCGGTGATGTGAGCGTTTTGTTTCATACATCTCAGCACATTTTTATGACCTCACTTAAAGTTGATGTTTAGCTTCTTTCAGTTTTAACTTATAACAGAAATGTGCAGAAAATATAACAGACAGAGATACCTGCTACGGTTTTATTAACTGTTACGATTCCCACTTTGATGAGATGACGTCGTTTGACAGACAGGTTTAAAATGAAAACTGTAAAATGTGGCTCAAGAAGAAATGTCAAGTAAAAGTTGAAGGTCAAATCAAGGATTGAAATGAATAAATCCAGGCTATAGATACTATTTTATTTCAAATTCAAAAACCTGAGAAATGTCTTTTTTGGCAGTGAACATGGAGCTTGAACATCCCATCTTTACATTATCTATATATACACTTATATGCTCTTATTCGTAAGTAATAGTGAATATGAAGTCTGAGATAAAGTTACATGTATCTTTTTTATTATTTTCATGACTGTTTTCTATATATTTAGTTTATACATGTGCACACAGCCTAACACTTAAAGAAACACATCACAAAATTCAAAATTAGTAATGCAATAAGGTGACAATAAAGTGCCATATAAACACTGACAGAGGTGAGCTCATATAATCAATATTTATACTCTGGTCTGTGTGAAACCTCTGATCCTCAGACACAACGCGGCCGCGGCGAGACTATGAGGTGGACGGCAGAGATTACCACTTCATGTCCTCCAGAGAGCTCATGGAGCAAGAGATCCAGGAGCATAAATTCATCGAGGCCGGACAGTACAACAACCACCTGTATGGAACCAGCATACAGTCTGTCAAAGAGGTCGCTGACAAGGTGAGAGACTGAGAGAGAGAGAGAGAATACGAGGAGAGAGGACAGAGGAAACGGGATGAAGGGGTCGATGGAGGACAGAATACACAGTCGTCTAATTCTCTGTCTGGCTCTATGTCTCTCTACCAGGGTAAACATTGTATACTGGATGTATCAGGGAATGCGATAAAGCGTCTCCAGATGGCCGGCCTCCATCCCATCGCTGTCTTCATTAGCCCACGCAACGTCGACAACATCCTGTGAGTGACAATGATAACATTGATTGATTGATTTTATTGATTTTCACACACAAACACACACACATCATCATCATCATAAGAAATCTCATGCTAAAAAAAACATATTGACATTACTACAGTGGCTGGATGTGTAAAAAAGAAGTCACCCCAAGGAAGCTACTTACATAAAGCTCATACGAGGGGGCTAGATAGATAGATAGATAGATAGATAGATAGATAGATAGATAGATAGATAGATAGATAGATAGATAGATAGATAGATAGATAGATAGATAGATAGATAGATAGATAGATAGATAGATAGATAGATAGATAGATAGATGGATAGATAGATAGATGGATAGATGGATCGATAGCATTTACAAGATAGACAAAAACATGGAAAACACTCATTAAAACAATACAAAGAGGAAATCTTTCACTGGGGTTTATCTTTTTTCTTTTTTAATATTTATAAATGTAGATTTAAAAAAAAAAATAATTACGTGTATGTTTGTGCCAGATGTGAAGGTGGGTGCAGGCAAAAAATAGCAGAGTAGTTCAGCTGTAAATCCTGCAGTTATACCATGTGTTTGTTTTATTTATAGAATATTTGTTAACACAGCTCTGTTTGCTCTGTATTCGCTCACCACTCTGTGTTGGTGCAGCTCCACTGTTACAAATACCATCGCACCATGTGAGCGCTGCTGAAGGTCAGCCCGAGGTCTCTGGGAGCTCAGCTCGTAACCGTGGAAGAATCACGTTGTGTACCTTTGTACTGTCTGTTACACTGTCACTTCTCATGTCCGACTCTCGTGTGTGTCTGCAGAGAGATGAACAAGCGCTTCACCGAGGAGCAGGCGAGGAAGACTTACGACAGAGCGGTCAAACTGGAGCAGGAGTTCACAGAGTACTTCACTGGTAAGTTATTGCACGTTGTTGGAAAACCAGCGCCACATACTGTTGCAGCCACCGCAGGGTTAACTCCTGTTGGGAACAATCCTGACTCTGCATTTCCCCACATAGAAGCCGCACAGTGTACGTAAAGCACATAAAAACTGATGACGACCTTTAAAGGTCACTTTTCATTTTCATTGTAGTTTGTTTTTTCGTGGATTATTATAGGACCCATGTTGTGGAGTGGGAGTGAAGGGACCGTGTAATAATTTATTTATAGTTTTATCTCTCTCTCTGTCAATTCAATTCAATTCAAATATGCTTTATTGGCCTGAATGTTACGAGAACTATGTTGCCAAAGCATCAAGAATCAATGAAACAAATACAACTCACAGAATCAAATATATACAAATAAAATACAAATAAAAAGTATATATACATTTATATACCCTATGCGTGTGTGTGTGTGTGTGTGTGTGTGTGTGTGTGTGTGTGTGTGTGCGCACGCACTGATGAAGTGCTGTCTCTCTCTCTCTCTCTCTTATACACTGGGTTATACATTGGGTTATACACAGATAACACACATTATGCACAAAAAAAATATATATAGACATAGTTCATATTAGATGATGATGATAATAATAATAATAAAGATAAACAAAAAACAACAACAATATTATATTATAGCAATAATGGTTCTGTCTCTGTCTCTGTGCAGGTATCGTCCAGGGCTCGTCTCTAGAGGAGGTGTACTCGCAGGTGAAGCAGATCATAGAGGAGCAGTCTGGTCCGTACATCTGGATACCAACCAAGGAGCGACTCTGAATAAACAAACACACACACATACAAGATCACACAACACACACACGCAGACACACAAATACACACATCACTCTTTCAATACTTCCTACTTCTCTGATTTTCTATTATCAGCCTGCTTCCGCTCTCTCTCTCTTTCTCTTATACGCACCACATCACCACAGATACACACAAACACACACACATGTACACAAGCACATAAAACGGGACGAGGCTGGGACTATCTGGGACTGCTACTTCCTGAAGAGGGAGGAGCTCATGTCTGTCCAGCAGCCTATTGGTGGATCTTCCTACAGCTCAGTTCCTTAATGTTTAAGGAGGTGGTTCAAATCAAGGCGACATGTACCATTATCTGATTTGATTTCATTATTGTTGTTCTTATTGTTGTTGTCGTTGTTGTTTTCATATTAACGAAGGGTAATGCATTCATGTATGGGTTTGTAATGATAATATTGTCACCAAGAGGCAGACTTTTGCACGCTGTAGCTTTAAGAGCATGTTTTTGGGACAAAATCTTGATCTCCCTCCCCGTCTGTCTGTCTGTCTTTATGTCTGTCCGTCCTTCCTCATGGCATCGCTCCCGTCTCTCTCTTTCTTGTCTATTTCTGTCTTTCGCTCATATCTCAACTCCCCCACCTCCAGACTATCTACAGACTTTAGATACGAGGTGCAAACTTTATAATGTGCCCCAACATTTTGGTTTAAAGGGTCGAATTGAAACTGTAGTACAATTATAGATGTAGCAAGAAAAAAGAAATATCAGATGTAATTTAGGATTAATACGATTGAGACACTTGTTGATATTGGCAAAAATAAGAATCAACCTAATTATAAACTAAATTAGATTGCTTCAAATTAACAAAGCATAGCGAAATCTGTGTCCGGTTTGTTTTTGGAGAGCCAAAAAGAAACTGAGAACATCAGCTGGAGACCTGAGCCTATGTTTATCAACTTAAAAAAAAAAACTAAAAGGAATTTGTAATTACCTTTTTAAAAAAAAACAGAGAGTAAACTTTAAAACAAGATTATGTCACTTTTTCTGCAGCTACATGTGCACATTACAGGACTAATTAGTGTTAGACACTGGAAGCAGCTAACAGCTCATGCACAGAAGAAAAAGTCTTTTAACGTGTTAGGTAACAAACACAAACTCATCTTTACACAAACCAGCAACTGATCTGATGACTGAAAATATCTGAGCCCAATGAATGTAGATGCCAGGAGCGCGTCTCTTAGCTACTGCCCTGATGTCTGTACTGTGAATACAGGGCAAATCTCCTTTTTTCTAAATGAAGGAATCGTATAGTTTGTGGTGTGTGATGTGCTGCTGGGAGGCGTTACCTGCTTCTTGTGGGAGATTGTACTTCTATAGAGTCACATAGTGTAAGAAACAGGCTTTCAGGGTGCGTACTGTACAGGGAATAAAAGAGGAGTTTGAAGCTGTGATTTGAAGGTAAAACGGCTGCAGGGTGTTTTAAAGCAGTGATCACATAAATGTTCAGAGCAGAAATAGCCAATCAGTGACGAGGATTAACAAAACTGCTGTTTCTTCGATGTAATTGAAAATAACTTATATTTCACTCAGTGATATTTTTATTTTTTCATTCTATTCTTCCTATTATTAATACTTGATTATCCACAGGCAAAGTCTGTTCATACAGTATATTTTGTGGTGCTTTACAATCAATTATCAAATCAGATAGAAGCAAATAAATAAAACAAAGACAAAAGCAAAAACATGGACACTGAGTAGGATTTTAGAGCCAAACTGGTGAGTAAAAATTGATTGGTTCTTATTGATAAATACCATTAAAAAAGAAGAAAAAGGGTGTAAATCCTAATAAATGGTTAAATCTAATGCATGCACATCATGACCAATAGCGTTTACATCGAAGTGAATCAATTGGTATTCAAGAGTAAAGGAATAAAGAGATTTATGATTTTAACTTTTATTATTTTTATTAACTTTCGGCTGTTTGATAAATACAGGTTCAGGTCGTCAGTTTGAGAAACTTGGGTTTGTAACGCTCAAGTCTTTATCCCCTCTCTGTCTTTCCTCCCTCCTCCTCCTCTTCCTCCTCCTCCTCTTCTCTCTGTCTCATGCCTTCATCTCTCTCCTCCTCTCCTCCTCTCCTCCTCTCCACCTCCACACTCACAGTGAGACACCAGTCGAGCAACAGTGTATCATCATCTTCATCATCATCACGATCATAATCAGCATCATCGTTCTAGCTTAACCTTCTTAACCGTAGTTGCACTAACGAGGGCTGGTTTCCTTAAAAGCATCTTAGCGACAGAGCGGATATATATATATATATAAACCGTCCCAGTGTTTCTGCTGCTGATGGACTTCTCCTTCAGCTCATTCACTGATTCATTATGCTGGTTTGAATGTGTTGAAGACACCAGGACACTATCTTTTTTTTTTCTTTCTTTCTTTTGAGGGGAGGGTGTGAAATGTTTTTGCAGTTATCTCATTTGCTGTCTGTCATGCTATTGTTGAGTAGTCAAAGACATTACGGTATCAGCTCTGCAGGTTTTGCTTTCATGCTGGGTTTATTTGAGCCTTCGGTCCCAGCACATATAACAGACGCCTGAAACTCGCTCCATTTGTGACCACAGGACTCTGTATTTTACTCTGTGGTTTGGTCAGACCACAACATTTGGGTGATTAGTAACCTAAATGTCACCCATCATCAAAAAAATGACATGTTTGCATGGGGGGATAAACTACCATTTAATCCTGCACCAATCATCACCGGTGACTTAAAGATACCCTGTAGAAGTTTTAATCACAAACTCAAAAATTGCAGTGAGTGTTTAGTTTTGAGGCAGTTTCCCACTTTACAGGTGCTACAACATGCAGCCTTTCACTTTGGTTCCCGCTGATGCTTCTCGTGGTGGTTGGTTGGTTTTTCGCTGACTCACTTCACAAGTGACATGATATATGAAACTTTACTGACAGTGATGACTAAATATATATATTTTTTAAAAGTCCTCACTATGTTGGATGCGGTTAAAACAGCTTTTATTTTATCATTTGCAGCTGTTTTAAAGTTATAGAACAATGTTTTCGTTTTTGTATTTTACCAGTGAGCACCTGTTTTGTTTGAATCATGCATGGTGCCTTTGGTTTCATGCTGTACTGCTGGTCGACAGTGAATGTAAACATAACTTTTGTTTGTTTACAAGAAAACTCTACTCGGCATCTTTAACGTAGACCCCAGTTAATGAAGAGGAATGGTGGAGAGTCGCAAAACAATGTGAAAATAATGTGGCAACTGCTCATTATGATGAACTTACAGAGAATTATCATCTGTAGCTGTTCTCAGCTCAACACGGCTTTAGGTTTTAGTCAGGATTTAGTCGTCTAAAAGTTTTTCTGTCTTGATTTACTGTTACTATCCTCATCAACTGCTTTCAACTAAACCCACTGCACACTCTCTGCTCGACACCAGACAGTATAAAGGCAGCAGACACAGCAGAGGAGCGTTAGCAGCTAAACATCCAGATTCCTCCCAACGACCAAAACCAGAGCAAAGAGAGCATGTTGAGTCACAAATGGGGCTGAACATGAACACAAATGACAATAATCTCTGCTGTCCGGTGTAACATTTGAAATCCCCAAGATGCTTTTGGTGACACAGCCCACTCCCCTTCCCCACCCACCAACCCCACCACCAACCTGTATGGACCTTGTCAGCCAAACCACTTCCCATTGTCCACCCTCCTCAACCCCCCCGAGGCGACTCCTCCAAGCTGACTGGAGACCAGAGACATACAGAGACGCTGTTCTGTCAGCAGAGTAGCTCTTAGACCCAAATGAATAAATAAATAAATAAATAGTTTTGACCACATGTGTTTTTTGAAAGCTTTAATATCTCCTCACAGAATGTCCAGCTACTACACTAAACTTCTGTCCGACTATTACTCCTCTGTATGAATCAGTAGATCAGTGAGTGGTGTGTGTGTGTCGGCTGACAGAACCGGACGCTCTGTGTGACTCTGGCTGTGTGTTTTGAGCCAGGGGACCATGCCACTGTCTGTTAGAGTAAAGCACTGATGCAAAGAATCTATTACAGAGATGGATCTATATCTAACATATTATAATATTTATCCCTGCTCCAACTGCCTATTTTGGTACAAAAAAATAAATAAATAAAAGTCTTTATTGAGATTTACTGAAATCCCTCGACCGATGACTGGAGATGTTTTTGTTTTGTTTTATCTGAATGTTTTACTGCACGTTCATCATGTTATACAATGAAAAAAGGTACACAATGAGGCTGCACAAACTGCCACCCGGACTCCTTTGTTTACATGCCCACATCTCACAAATCCATGATGGCTTTACCGGATAAAAGTTCATAAAGTTTCCTCATGGATTGAACCTTACTGGAACAACACAAAGGCTGAAGACGTTTCCCATCAGTCACTTTTATAAAACTGAGTTTGTTTTACTCTTGACCCACCTAAAAACACAAAACATGTATTTGCTCATGTATTAATAATTTTCTACCTTGGCCTTTGTCCGTCACACTTGAGCAGAGTCTGTTTGGTTGACAATGACTTTCAGTCTCTTTAATTTCCCATCACACATGACTTGCTGCTAATTAATCTGTCACTGACTCAGCTTAAACACAATTCATTCAGTACATGTTTATTATGGGAAAGAGCATTAGTCCTGTATGTTGACTGACATTACACGCTTGCTTGACTAATATCACATATTTCTGTTTATCTGACCTACTCTAAACTCTCTCCATTTGTACTTATTATTATTATCATTATATTAGGACCAGTTATTTAGAGGTTGACTAATTCAGCATTTCTTTATTTTCCATGTGATTTATACCAAATTGCATCAAAAGTTTTTAGAAATTATCAGGAAATAATTGAAAATCAAGGATCTGTAAGTACAAAAGTACAAAGTTAACATAATGTTTAACACAGATTTAACATTAGTGATTAAATAAGAACAAAGGGCTAATCCGTAATATAAAGAAATAAAAGCCAAATAGACACATTTCAAGACAATTAAGACATGAGCTTTATTTTTATATTCCCATCCATAACCCATCCAAGGTTCACGTTATCACAATCACTGAGTTCATCAGGTCCTTGAGTTCAAATCGCAGGTAATATCCTGCTGTAAACTACAGTTAGAATCAACAGGGATATAAATTACAGAACAAACCAAAGAGGGAAGGGAGCCAGCGGTTCAAATATTATTGTTTTATGGTCTCTACAATCATCTTGTAAAATGTTAAGCACCTCAAGCTTAATGTTGTTCTTTGAAGAGACATGCATTTTCATGTTATTATAAAATTCACATTTCAGTGGTCGTCAGATTTGTCCACAGCAGACGATGTTTGGTGCTGACTGCTCCTGCACTGAGCGCAGCAGGAGGGGAAAATAGCAGCATCCTGACACCTCAGTGTGGCTGTCACCTCCATGTCAGCCTCACCCCGTCACTCTGTGAATGTAGCAGCAGAATAAATATAATCTGACTCCTCAACCAACTACAAGTGCCATTCTGCAGTCAGATTTACTGCCCTGCACTGGCAACTGTAGAGGTTTCACTCTAATTATTTTCACCTGATGTCAGTTTGCTCTCTGTCAGACAGGGATGTAGCTCAAAGCAACTGATCTTGACTCATAGTATAAATTAAATTAAAGTCTACATTTCAAGTTAATTTATAACGTGTTCATTTTGACATAAAGTCTGACGATGATTTGCTTGATCTCCGTCAGGCTCTGAGAGTTCACTTAACTCCTTAAATTTAAAGTTTTTAGAGAAACAAAAGTATGTTATTGCTAATGTAAAATAATATTCTTCTTGTAGTTTGAAAAAACAAAAACACTGATGATAGAAACGTGGGTAACACTTTATTTTAAGGGGTCCTTGTTCCTGTGTATCTACCTAATTAATTACAGTGTAATTACCTATGTAACCGTATGTAATAACATGTACTTACATTGTAAATACATAGTGTATTTTAGTGTACTTACAGGTCCTTGTTACACTTGTAATAAGAAATGCCAAAGTGGCCTCTCCCTGCACAAGCATTTCTTATTACAAGTGTAACAAGGACCTGTAAGTACACCAAAATACACTATGTATTTACAATGTAAGTACATGTTATTACATACGGTTACATAGGTAATTACACTGTAATTAATTAGGTAGATACACAGGAACAAGGACCCCTTAAAATAAAGTGTTACCGAAACGTGTTGTCTGTCTATAATGCATGTGATGAAGTTGTGAGTTCGCTTTTTTACGTAACGACTGAGAAAATGTAAATGAAGAACAAAATGGTCTGAACATAACACAACATTCAGCGTAATACTTTCAGCTGGTTGAACTTGTTTTCTCAAGTTCAGTAACTACAGTTTCAAAAGTCATGAGACGACTTTAAACAAATCATTCAAATTCAGTTCAGTTCACTCCTTAACACTTCAATCAAGTTTAAAAATATTTTCTTTTATTTTCAATAGAGATTTCAAGCTTTATTAAGTCTTATCTCACATGTTGGATCATTTTTATAGAGGAACTTTCAGAGCAATTAGATTTTATGGTGAGTCTGCCTTCCTGTGTTTCACCAAATGCTTGCAGAAATATTTTTAATGACCACAATCAACCGTCCTGAAATCCGATGCACGTTGTTTGACACCGGCGATGGCAGAGGTCAAACCAAACCAGTGGTGCCCAACACAGCTTGTCACAGTTGTTTACAGTTTAGTTTAATACGTTTACTGTTGGAGCTTCAAGTACATGCTTATATTTGTATGTTTTTACTGAAGCATCATTTTAAATGCACTTTTATTTGTCATTTTTTACATGGTGGTATTGGTATCTTCTTCATCTACCACATGTACTTTAACACCAACTTCACTTCACTTTACTTTATTTAGGAATGTTATTTTGAGGATGAGGTGATTCAGCCTGGTGGTGAGATTTCACCATCTTCCTTAATCTGTTCAAGACATTTTCAGCCTCAGCGACTCCTGGACGAGGGCGAAGCTGGTAAGGAGAGCAGGTAAACAGCCTCCCTCAGTCTCTGCTCCCAGCAGCCAGAGCACTGACTCACTGACCAATGGGCTCACTGTGTTGGCAGGAATCTCCTCTTTCCCTTTGGCCATCAGTGGAAAATCACCACAGTAGTAGAGTAGAGGAGTGAGGGGAAAGCAGAGGTGCGGTCCTGACTCTAAAAGAGCCCTCTGTCCGAGCTTTGGCCTCCAGCCAGGCAGCAGCAGCAGAGACGTGTCAGACCTGATACACACCAGGGACGCACACTTCATAAACTCTACACTGAGCTTCAAATCCTCGAGCTGAGAGTCTTGTGATTCCTGAATGGCACCTTGTAGATGACCACGCAGTAAATCAGTGAAAGCACAACCTCCTCTGAGCTTCACACGAGGACTTTAAGCCACAGACAGACTTTGGACTTTGGACCCCAGAGTCGTCATATAAAGTAGCAGAGAGACGAAGGGGGAACTATTTTACCTGTCAGAGGGAGGACGAGAGAAGGAAGCCATGGCCATGTGGAGGACAGCGGCAGCTCTAGTGCTGATAGCACATGTTGGTAAGAACGGCTTTATTACATCTACAAAGTATCTGTGTTTCTGTTTTACTTTTGCACCTGCATTTTTTTAAAATTAATAGTTCATTTCAGGTCTTTGTCTCTGAAGAAACTTTTTTTTTTTTGCAACATGGTAGCAAAAAACACAAGGAACTTAAACACAGAAAAGAGTGAAGACAGTAAAAGAGTTGGCACAATACATTTAACCAATTAAACAAAGGGATATTGATTTTTTTATTTAGGTCTTTATGTGTGTGCAAGTTAAATCACTTGTCCCTTGTGTTAAAATTCATATAAGACACAAATGAGAGAGTTGGATGAGCGTTTAGGAGCGACACTCAAATGTAAATGAAGAGCAAATGGTCTGAACATAACACAACATTCAACGTAATACTAATTATACATAATCAGCTGTTTGAACTTGTTTTCTCAAGTTCAGTAACTACAGTTTCAAAAGTCATGAGACGACTTTGAACTAATTATTCAAATTCAGTTCAGTTCACTCCTTAACACTTCAATCAAGTTTAAAAATATTTTCTTTTATTTTCAACAGAGATTTCAAGCTTTATTAAGTCTTGGATCATTTTTATAGAGGAACTTTCAGAGCAAATCGATTTTATGATGAGGCTGCCTTTCTGTGTTTCACCAGATGTTTGCAGAAATAGTTTAATGACCACAATCAACCGTCCTGAAATCCGATGCACGTTGTTTGGCAGAGGTCTCAAACCAAACCAGTTGTGCCCAACACAGCTTGTCACAGTTATTTACAGTTTAGTTTTAATATGTTTACTGTTGGAGCTTCAAGTACATGCTTATATTTATATTGAGAGAGTTGGATGAGCGTTTAGGAGCGAAGACTTAATGAGAAATGTTATATTTCTTATAAAAGTCAAGCATTTTACATGAACTTAAAAGTAAAGGCACAACTTTCAGGTTGGGAAGAACTTTAACTTGAACAGTTGGTGCAGTTGAAATGACAAAAGATTACTAAATGGGCCCATAGGTCTTTGAGGCCCCGGCCCTCATTTGTAAAAGAGGCACAAAATGACCACAAAGAGAAAACCAGGATGTTTCTGTTAAACACTCGATGCTGTCTTCATCAACCACTTGTTGGATCATTGTAATAACTGAACTGTTTCTGTCTCTGTCTCTCTCAGTGTTTGGTCAGAACACCATCAGATGGTGCACCATCTCAGAAAACGAGCAGAGGAAATGTCAGGCCATGTCGGAGGCTTTCGCCCACGTCTCCATCCGTCCGTCTCTTGGCTGTGTCAACGGCCAGACAATGGAGGGCTGCGTTCAGAAGCTGCAGGTTGGTTTTGATAATGAAATGGTTTAAACTCGTTGAACTTAATAGTGTTTGTTGTCCCTATATCATCACTGTTAACACTGTAGATTCATGTTGATCATTATATTGCATTTTAAATTTCCTTATCTATTCTCTCTGTATCAGCCAGGACAGCAGGGAACTCATTAAAAGCTAATCTATCACTCAGACATGGCAGAACACACAATCAGGTTTCAGATAACTCAGGCCATATGGAAAGTTGCAGTAAACATCTTAACAGGTGATGCAGTTCAGTTATCAGGCCGGTTTATGGCGACCACAAACGGGAGGATTTCTGATCTGTGACCAGGACGTCCTGATTTACAGAAGCTGCAAATAAAACAAAATAATGCATCATAAATTTTACTCAGTAGCCTCCCTAAATGTTTTTTTTTATCATCACAAGGCCACAGATGAGCTACAACAAACTTTTAACACTTTATTTCTCCTTGTTTTATGCTTTGTCTCTGCAGAATAAAGAAGCTGATGCCTTGTCCATATTTTCCAAAGACATCTACAACCTGGGGAAGACGGCCTCCTTCAAGATGGCTGCCGCCGAATCAAAGGCTGATGGTAAGATTCAACGATAATATCTAATCGGAAATCGCATTGTTTGATGATGACGGGGAACATGATGGTCAGAGTTGCTGCTGTACTGTTATGTGTGATGATGCTCATTGAGCATTGTTTCCAAATGTGTTGATGAGGATGTCGTTTTTAATATTTAGTTCATCTGGAAAATACCAAATTATGTTATACTGTCTTCTTCAATCTTTGGTCTTCATTAGAACTGACATTAATGTTTTCTTTTCTGTCATAAAAAAACAACTTGTGGCTCGTTATTTCTTGTCAAATTTCCTTTTCTTTCTTCTTTTTTTTTTCTACAGTACATAACTCCATTCCCTTGTTTCTCCCTCATATTCTGCTGATTCTCCACTTGCGATGACACATTAGCTCAGTGTAATCTTGTAGTTCATCATAGATAACACAGCAGCTCTGATTTATCACCTCCTATAATCTCTTCACAGAACAGGACTGATAGTCTGTACTTTGATCTGGGTCTTCCCTGATAATAACATGTTACTGTGCAACTGTCTAATGTCCCAGTGTCACACGTGTGTTGTTAACACCAGTGCTGCTGTTGCCTCAGGTACTGGTGCCGTCTACTACGCGGTAGCCGTGGTGAAGAAAGCAAACTCTGCTATCAACATCAACAACCTGGCAGGAAGAAATACCTGCCACACTGGGAAAGGCCGAACAGCCGGCTGGAACATGCCTTTGGGATACTTCATAGACCAGGGTTACATGTCTGTGATGGGCTGCGACGTCTCACAGGGTAGGACGAATGCACATACACTCAATTGCACACATAAATCCTTCTGAAGCTGCAGAGAGAGGCATCTGTGATTATATATATGTGTGTGTGTGTGTGTGTGTGTTTGCCATCAGGCGTGGCAGATTTCTTCAATAAGAGCTGCATCCCCGGAGCAAACACGGTTGAAGATCCTCCAGCTCTGTGTGCGCTGTGTGCAGGAGATGCCTCTGGAAATCACAAATGTGAGAAGACCGACAAGGAGAAATACTACAGCTATGAAGGCGCTTTCAGGTAGCACACATTCATACTGCAATACTCTAGAGAAATGTACAGTGGCATGCAAAAGTTTGGGCACCCTGGTCAAACAGTTGTGGAAAATTATCTCTAAAAGGCATAAAGTTACAGATGACACACGCAAATGACGTCACCCTTTGTTAGACGTGACTGACGACGCTGACTAATCACCATAACAACCGGCCCGTTACATCTTTAAATTTTAAACAATATCTTTTCTTCTTTTCTTTGGAAACTATCACAGCGTGTAAATAGTAAATATATCTTGCAGGCTGCTGCTTTGTTTCCCTTTTTCACTCTAAAATTGTAGAAAACAAACAAACAAAAATAATACACTGATATTGGTTAAAATATTGCAAAAGAGTGTTTCATGTTTGACTTTATGCCTTTTGGAGATCACTCAAATAGTTTACCAAAAAATGAAATTCAGTCATTAGCGACTCACCCTCATGCTGATGAATACTCCGGAGTAGTTTTTTATTTCTCAAAGTACATCTGGAGACCCATGAGGCTGGTTCGTAGTCCAACGAAATCCTTATATGAGAGCCAATAGCGCCCGACACAGTCCATAAAACTACACAAAAAACATTTAATATTCCTCCATACTGCTCGTCTGCTGCAATCCAAGTGTCCTGAAGGGATCCAGAGTTACTCGAAACAACGTAATTTAGGATATTTTTTACAGGTTTAACAGTCCTGTATAGCGCTTTGACATTAACGCACATGAATGTCAGAGCGCACCCCAGGCAAATTCAATACAAGACTGTTTAGGCTGTAAAAATGTCCTAAATTACGTTGTTTCTAGTAAACTCTGGACTATATCCCTTCAGGACACTTGGATGGATGGTGGACGAGCGGAATATTTCATGGTTTTTGTGTAATTTTATGGACCTGTTTGTGTCGGGCGCTATTGACTCTCATAAGGATTTCGTTGGACAACAAACCGGCCTCCCGGGTCTCCAGATGCACTTTGAGGAATAAAAAACTACTCCTGAGTATTCATCAGCATGAGGGTGAGTGAGTCAATAATGACTGAATTTCATTTTTTGGTGAACTATTCCTTTAAGGCGTTTCTTCCTCTTAGTTTTATACCTTTAGATATGAAGTTATGCTGCTGATCCTGTGTAACAAAGTAATGAAGAAGTCCATTTGTGGTGGTTCTTGTCTAACAACACAGGACAATTAGAGTATTCATCAGTATGAGGGTGAGTCAGTAATGACTGAATTTCATTTTTTGATGAACTTTTCCTTTAACTGTCCACATTAACAAAAAGTTTTGAGCAGAACGAGTGCCCAAACTTTTGCATGCCACTGTATGTACATGAAGAATGCATGTGTTTTTTGTTTTTGTTAACTTCAACACTTTTCTAGATTCCTTCTTTTCCCAGTTTAAGCAGCTTTCACTGTGCGTTTCTCTGTAGATGTATGGCTGAAGGTGCAGGAGAGGTGGCCTTCATCAAACACACCACCGTGGAGGAGAACACTGATGGTAATGTCTTAGCGATGGATGAACACTGATCCGGTGGTTATGTGTAGCTGTGTGGTCAAAGTTTGTTAACCAGGTCTTGTTTCTCACCAGGCAAAGGCCCGTCGTGGGCAGCGGCACTGAAGTCGTCTGATTACGAGCTGTTGTGTCGCGACGGCACCAGAGCTCCGGTCACTCAGTGGAAAACATGTCACCTGGTCCGGGTCCCGTTCCGCGGCATCGTGGTCGGCGATCACGTCACTCCCTCTGTGGTGTTCAGCATGCTGACCCAGGGGCTGGTACGTTTGACAGCTCACACACCCAAGATCAACAACATCACCCCACTAGTGTTTCCTGTCACCTGTCCCACATCCCCTGATATTTGAAAATAGACATTTAATATTGTCTGAACCATTTTATCTCATGTGTAGTCTTCTCAATAAATTCCAAATTAAGAGCTTTAAATTTTTAAATCACAATAAAGCAATGTCCTCACAAAGTTTCTATAGCAGCTCTACAAACTGATCATTTTAATGTCACTGAACTGAAACTTTGCACACTTTTAAAGTGATAGTTCAACATTTTGGCAAATTGGCCCATTGCCATGATCCCTAATAGTCATAGCAGTAGGTTCGTTACCTTTATTTGTCGGTGCAAGTCTCTGCATTTGCCTTGAAAACAACTGTTTCGTAATGTTACGTTATTATCTCATAGTGTGGTGAATGTGCAGGTCACAACTCGTCCATGAGAGCGTTTTGGAGTTGTTGGATTTGATGAGTTTGATGAGGGAAACCCAGAAATCCCATTAGCCTCCGTAGCGTAGCTCTGAGCAGCTCGCGGCTCTGCTCCGCCGTTCTAAAAACAGCTTGCACCGCCACTGACAAATAAAGGTAACAAAGGATTATGGCAATGGGCCAATTTGCCAAAATGTTGAACTATCCCTTTAAAGGAGCCATGTTTTCGTATCAGTACATAGTCAACATTAGCATTAAAAGCTGTTTACTTACCAGTCCAGATAATGTGCATAAATTGCAACAGCATTTGAGATTCCTCTTGTCCACATTCACTTCAAAGCTGACATTCCCAGACAAAAACACTAATGAGGATGTTTTAAAATACAGTTTTAATCTGTATTAGCGCCCCAAACTGTCCATGTGTGATGTCATAAGACTAATAATCATGTTTGATCATTCTTGTATGCAGGCTATGGTCACCCTTAGACAGCCAAAATTGTCTTAAACCTCATTAACCTCTGTTAAATGTGATAATGCATTTTCACAGTGAGGTTAATAAAGTGTCACTTCCTGTCTGCAGGAGAAGTCGGGATTCTCCATGTTTTCATCTGCGTCGTTTGGAGGAGGAACCTTACTGTTCTCTGAGTCCTCCACCACGTTTCAACCGGCCGAGTCAGAAGACCACAAGGCCTGGATGGGTCGTCAATACTACAATGCTCTGAAGGCCATGGACTGTAAAGCAGAGAGTAAGACCACTGCTATCTGATGCATATTCAACATTCAACATGTGTATTTCACTATTTCTGAAAAAACTAATGCAGAGTTTGCTCCACGATTACTAGACTATTTCTATGTCTGTTATTTGTATTACTCTTAGCAACATCTATGTTAACCATGTACACCTCATTACTGTAAATGTCACACTTTCACAGTAAAATACTTAAATGCTGTTAGCTTTTTCTCTAGTTAATAATAATAAAAAAGGTTTAAATCAGTAAGGCATGGTGAAATGTGAGTACCTTGTAAATCAGGGTTTGACTCATTCATATATTTCTGTATCTTAAATAGGAAACACACCTCCTCATCCATCAGTATTTCTTTCCTTTTTTTATTTAGGCTATTTACCACTCACCTGTCTTTCTCTAAATATCCCAGGTACCCTGCGGTGGTGTGTGCTGTCCAGCGGTGAGCAGCAGAAGTGTGCTGACATGGCCACGGCCTTCCAGAGTAAAGGTCTGACTCCGAACATCAAGTGTGTCTACGGGAACTCTGTGGACGACTGCTTGAACAAAATCAAGGTGACTCACAGCTGCCTCCTCCACAACTGCTCCACTGATAAATAGTTTTAGCTATAGTTTTCTTTTCTTTTTTGTCTTTGAGGCTGAGACTGATATTTATGTTCAAGAGTTTAGGTTCAATACTCAGAAAATGTTATGACATCAACTTACATGCTGATGTTGAGTAATGATTACCAGGTTATTGATTTAACTTGTTAGCATGCTAGTTAACACTGAGCCAAATGAAAACCACAAATATCAACCTGCTGATGGCACAAGTTGGAAAATCAGGGCACCACCCATGGATGTATATGATCCATGGCACCACTGAATTCATTAGGAATCATCCTCTGGGGATCATGAATGTCTTAAGTATAATTAAAGGGATAGTTCATCATTTTGGCAAATTGACCCATTGCCATAATCCCTATAGTCATAACCATAGATACGATTATTATTATATAGGGATAGAGTTGTTTTAGAAGTAAATTCATGCAAACAAGCTGATGTGCTGTGCCTTCACGGGCAGTTTTTCAGCAAGCAGTCTCTGCATTTGCCTTGAAAACAACTGTTTCGTAATGTTAGATTATTATCTCATAGTGTGGTGAATGTGCAGGTCACAACTTGTCCATGAGAGCGTTTTGGAGTTGTTGGATTTGATGAGTTTGGGGGAAACCAAGAAATCCCATTAGCCTCCGTAGCGTAGCTCTGAGCAGCTCGCTGCTCTGCTCCGCCGTTCTAAAAATAGCTTGCACCGACAATTAAAGGTAACGAACCTACTCCTAAAACTATAGGGACTATGGCAATGGGAGCATCAACACTTACTCATGAGAACCAAGCCAAAAGACAAACTGATATGTATATTTCCAGCTGTTCTCAGTCTGTGCTCTCCTGTTTCACTCTGGTGCAGAACAACGAGGCCGATGCCATCACTCTGGACGGAGGTTACATCTACACAGCAGGCAAAGACTACGGCCTCGTCCCTGCGACGGCAGAGAGCTACACAGGTAGAAACACAAAAAACAAAAACACCACCTCTGCCTCATCGTTCTGGATTCAAACTCACACACATTCATCATTTTCATTTTATCCTTTTTCTTTTGTCTCCAGAGGACCGTGATGGCTCCATGTACTACGCAGTCGTGGTGGTAAAAAAGACTAGCTATGACATCCGTAACCTTGACGACCTGCGTGGCCGCCGCTCCTGTCACACCGGATACGGTCGCACCGCTGGCTGGAATGTTCCCGTGGCAGCGCTGATAGAGAAAGGCCTGATCACCCCACAGCAGTGTGAGATACCCAAAGGTCAGTGGGGTGTTGGCGTGTGTGAGTGTCAGTGAGTGTGACGGAGGCGGCAGGCGACCAGAAAATATTTAGACTTTAGACTTTTAGACAGGGACAAAATACATATATTTTTTAATTGATTAGTCTGCTGATTACTTTTCCAAAAAAATCTAAAAGTTATGTTAAAATGCGTGTTTTGATTCCACCACCACCACCAGTCCTTTCAATTGTCAAATAAAAGCAAAATACCAAAAAACAAAACAAAAAAAGTGTAAGAGTTAATCTAGATGTCTGAACCTGAGGTCAAATGTTGTTGTTTTTTATCATTTATTTAATGGAAACAGGCAATAACATACACAATTTCTAAACTGACAATACACTGACCGAAAACAGACAAACAGAAAGCAAAGGACAGAACAAACCTGACGTAAAGCGGGACCAAAACAGGACAGAAAAGTAAAAAAGAAAAAGGGATGTGAAACTACTAAAATTAAATTAACAGTCAAACGTACGTTTTTCCCATTTTTTTGTTATGCATTTTTACCTTATCTTGATTTGTTGCGATCATTTTTTCCAAAGGAAATTGGCGTCGCACTTTATTTCTAAAAAAAAAATTCAAATTCAAAACTGTTTTTGTTTGGGTAATGATCATGTTTACAATCTGCGGCCGTTTTGTATCCAGAACTCCCAACAAAATATTTAGTGGTGTAAATTCAAAATTAATCTTTTTGGGTCTTAGCGACTTTTGGTAAAATTATTTGGTGGTTTCGATGCTGTTTGTAGAGGTTAACATGAGTTTGATTTTACAATAACATGTGAACATGCTGCATCACCCACTACTGTATGTATATTTGTATACAATGTATTGTGTCCATTGTTTGACTTTCCTGTTTCCCGTCTTCTCCCATGATGCTCAGCGGTGGGCGGGTTCTTCAAGCAGAGCTGTGTCCCAGGCGCCAATCAGGCTGGTTTCCCCAGCAACCTGTGCGACCTGTGTGTGGGAGACAGCGCAGGAAGTTCCAAGTGTGAGAAGGGAAAAGACCGGTACGATGGATACGACGGTGCATTCAGGTACTGAAACACTGAAACACCACAAACCAACCACTGCCCCTCACGAGGATAACATGTCAGCATCTCCAATATTTATTTTAATGACATCTATACCAGTTTTTTTATATTACATTTTTACATTTTACGTTTTACTGTCCCTTTTTTAAAGTTTTTACACAGTGGACGCTCTAAATACTACACCACCGATAATCTCAGGTCTAAGCAATAAGAAGTGCTGTGATATTTAATTTTGTAGGATTGTTGAATTCATCCAAGAGTTCACATAGAAACTTGAAACTGAAATGTAATTGTTGCTGATTGTTCTGTCAGTTTTCACAGGACTGTAGTCTTGTACGTAGATGCTTCTTACTAAAACATAGGCTACTGTACCTCGGGAATTGCAGTTGATTTTTTCATTAAGCTTTTATGACTTTTACCAATGAACTGATTATTTTTCCTGTAAACTTACTCAGCTTTTATAAAGCGCTGAGCCCCTAAAAATAGAAAACCTACTTGTATGTGTACTGCACTCTTCACTCTTCATGTCTATCTGTACATTCAGGTGTATGGCGAAAGGAGACGGAGACGTGGCCTTTGTCAAACACTCTACTGTCTTCCAAAACACCGATGGTGAGAGAAGCAGATGCTTTTAGATTTTCACAGTTTTTGTTTTTTGGGGGGCTGGGTCTTAAGAACAGTTTTAACCCACCTGACTGTGTTGTTGTGTTGACTCCAGGTAATGGTGA
Source organism: Trachurus japonicus (assembly GCF_045865225.1). Taxonomy (NCBI): domain Eukaryota; kingdom Metazoa; phylum Chordata; class Actinopteri; order Carangiformes; family Carangidae; genus Trachurus; species Trachurus japonicus. The sequence continues at coordinate 26,344,750 of NC_140910.1, forward strand.
ATCCTGGGCTACAGATCTCCTCTCCTCAGATTTCCAGCTGCTCTGCTCTCAGGGCTCTAAAGCCGAGGTCACACAGTACAAACACTGTAACCTGGCCAGAGTCCCCTCCCATGCTGTGATGGTACGGCCTGGCACCAACATCCACGACATCTACGGACTCCTGGACCACGCTCAGGTAAGAGTCTCCTTCATACTGACAAGAAACTGTTGGAAGATATGAAATCCTTCAGAATAAAAGTCATCTGACATCTGAGTGTCAACATTTAGCTGCTAAAAATATGTGAAGAAATGAAAAAATGTGCTGTGTTGGTAGACAAGAACCAGTACAAGTGGACTTCAACACTTTGTTACACAGGATCAACAGCATAACTTACTGTCTAAAAGTCTAACTAGGAGGAAGAAAAGTCTGAAGTCCAACTCAGTGTTTGTTAAATAAAACATGTTTTACTTCCTGTTAAAACACCAAAGCGGTAACACTTTATTTTAAGGGGTCCTTGTTCCTGTGTAACTACCTAATTAATTACAGTGTAATTACCTATGTAACCGTATGTAATAACATGTACTTACATTGTAAATACATAGTGTATTTTGGTGTACTTACAGGTCCTTGTTACACTTGTAATAAGAAATGCCAAAGTGGCCTCTCTCTTTGCACAAGCATTCTATTACAAGTGTAACAAGGACCTGTAAGTACACCAAAATACACTATGTATTTACAATGTAAGTACATGTTATAACATACGGTTACATATGTAATTACACTGTAATTAATTAGGTAGATACACAGGAACAAGGACCCCTTAAAATAAAGTGTTACCTACAAAGATATAGTGAAATAACTGAAAAATAAAAATGCCCATTTATATTATCCATTGATTAATTCTCAGGAATGTATTATGAATTAAGGTGCACACTACTTGTTAATCATGTCTCCAATCATAAACAGTAAGATATAGTGTCTTTGTTGAGTCTAGTTAATCTCATTCTGACCAGTAACTAAATAAATAGATATGAACTTTTACTGTTTCAGAGTTTTGACATATCTCCTTATCTCCTCTCTTCACTGTAGAAGCACTTCAGCAGCGACACCGGCTCTGCCTTCAGGATGTTTGACTCAACGGCTTATCAGGGCACAGACCTCATCTTCAAAGACTCCACCGTCCGCCTGGTGGGCATCGCTGACAGGAAGACCTACCAGGAGTGGCTGGGACAGGGCTACATGGACTCTCTGGTGGAGCTGGAGTGTAATTCATCTGCTGCAGGTAGGATATGCATCAGTTTAAAGGGATAGTTCACTCAAAATTGAAATTTCACCCTCATGTCGACTAAGGGCTGGGAGAAGTTTCAGAGTTATCCGTGGCTTCTCTGAGTTACAGCAGGGCTCCGTGCAGCATATGACGGTTGCAAATGGATACCACTTTTCTTCGTAACAAAAAGACACACCAAAAAACATCCAAATACCTCCATGCTGCTCGTATGTAATGTCCATCTTGTATTGAAGCCCCGAAATGCGAAACTGATTGATTTGCGCCGGCGTCAGTAATCGTCCAGGACCAGGAAGAGGAGCTTCCGCTGCAAACAAGCTTGAAATACAGACTTATTTAATTTTTTTCGGAACAATTTCGCATTTCGGGGCTTCAATACAAGACGGACATTACAGACGACCACTATGGAGGTATTTGGATGTTTTTTGGTGTGTCTTTTTGTTATGAAGAAAAGTGGGATCCATTTGCACTGCTACACCGAGACCCCCTGTAACTCAGAGAAGCCACGGAGGACTCTGAAACTTCTCCCAGTCCTTAGTTGACATGAGGGTGAGTAGATAATGAGTGCAATTTGAATTTTGGGTGAACTATCCTTTTAATATGCACTATGATGAAGTGACTAATTGCAACCTTCACTATTCCCTGAGGACGTTACCTTCTCTGATATTTCACGGTGTCTCTCCTTCTGTTCCAGTGACGTCGTCTGCGTGGCTGATGCTCATGGCTCTGCTCAGCTTCATGCTGACCAACGTCTGGATGTAAAAGCGCATCCTTCCCTCTTTCCCCTACTCCTTTCCTCAGCCCTTCTTTCTGATCCACTCCTCCTCCCCCCTACCTTTGGTGTTTTATGGTAAAATTGCATATCTTCTTCCTGATTGTATGATATTTGAATGTACTGAATGAGAGGATGGCATGTTGGAGCCGCCTTTGGATTTAAAATGTTGCTACTGTCGAGGTAAAAGAAGGATTTGTTCTTAGCGGCAGAGAAAAGTTAGTTTAGAGATGAGAGAAGGTGTCGCGACCACTTTGTTTACTGAGGGTGAGCTGCCATATCAGTGTGTATGCTGCCACCTGTTACATTGCTCTACAGTGGTCGGTGCCTCTCTCTCTCCCCAAAGAACACACAGTCTGATCTTTAAACACCACATGAGCCACAGGTTACGCCTTGACTTCCCTGAAACTTCGTCACTTTTTGAGTTTACTGACGTTTGTCCCAGATTTGATATGTCTGACTTTGAAATTTCTGCCTCCTCCTTGATACAAAGCAGGTGAAACACAGCATTTGTGGAGCTTCCAGGGGAAAAAAAATACGTTATGTTTTTGCAACACTTTGGATAATCCTAGCTTTTATAGGGAATTAGTAAACAGTAGAAGTAGTAGAAAGTAGTTGTAGTCAAAATAGTTACTCTTCAATTTTCACTTTTCAGGAATGTGAGCATTTTATTGAGGTGGATATAAATTTACTCAAATGCACAGTAGATAAATGAGAAAATATGTTTTTTTCTGTTATTCAACCTAAGAAACACTTTACTTTAAGTGCAGTAAAAAAAAAAGGTGGGTAGTTCAACTTTGGACTCATTAATATTCAAATGAACTCACAAAGTCAGCCCAATCTTATTGTTAAATCAGAATATACATTATCACTCTATAACCCCCATGTAACTGATCCCAGGTCAGTTTCTTCAATTTCAAAGGCCTCATGTGTGTGTAGAAGTCAGATTGTTGTCCTGTTCTGCTGCTCTTTGCTCTGTGAGTACTACTAACGGACACGGCCTTGTCTCGGTTCAGGCCGTGCTCCTTGCTATAAGCTAATGCCATATCAGTGAATATGCACTAGTGTTGCCTCCACACAGAGCTGTGCTGGGGATGGTGTGATGATGATGAGTGATTGAGTTTTTATCCATAGGTCTGTCTGCTTCATGTGTTCTCCTCAAATGCTTTCAAATTTTAAAAAAAGGACAAAAATTTTTTTTAATAATAATTGAATTCACACAATGTGACTTAGTAGCCTATTTGTTTGAGCCTGCCTGCAGCTCAACATCCAGATCTTTTTCTGTATAATTCTTTAGCTTCTTTCTTATTTCCGTAGCTAATTTGAAACATTTTTAGTATTTTGGTTTGGACATATATGGAGTGAGTGACTCTAACACACTGGTTTGGGGAGAACACGAAGAACACATCCTTTGGTTTGTGATTAAGAGTGAATGAGTTTTAGTTTTTTGTCTGGAAGGTTTAAGTCTGCAAAGAGATTGTGTCAGTGGAAGAAAGATAACAGGTTTTTAACACTGGTTTATTGGCAAGTGACAATTAAAAGACAATAGCCTATATGTGAATGAATGACTGTTCTGAGCCCTCATGTCTGCCGACCCAAACGACTCACTCCAAAAATGTCTCTTTACTAACTCGAACTAACCAGTTTCCTGTCACAACTACTGTACCTCCTGCTGCTTGATGCTGTTTGAAATTGCTGATTGGATGTGTATTTTCCTATGTTGAGAGATTTATTTTTATATGAAGTTCAGCTGCCATATCAGTGTATATGTACTGACTCATGCTGTCAGAAACTAATGTCTCACCTTCCTTTTAAGAGATTTATTTCTATTTCTAAATGAAATGATATAAGATGTAACTAATATTTAGTTGCCAGGCCAGTGCGCCTGCACAAGTATTACTACATGAAGCTGTTTTCTCTGCTTTTTCAAATGAAATAAAGCTTCTGAATATGCTGCAAAATGAACACTGTTGAGTTTTTATATATCATGCTATTAACTTCTTAAATTCTTTTTATTTATTTGCAATTTCCAACCTCTGATTCAGAGTCATATCATGATCCTTATCATATTAGTCCTTTAACCCATCTGTAATGAAATTAATTGGGAATAAAGTCTTTGGAGATGGCATTTGTTTAAACAATCAAATTATGAGATAAGCCATTATATGTGTTATTAGCTCTTAGTTTTCATATTAGATTGCCTAATTTATAATGCATTATTTGGTTAATCAATCGATGTAATACCAGAACACTGGAAAGAAAGAAAAAAATACCAGCAGTCTTTCCATGAGTCCATGCCTCCATAGTGGCATGTCTTTTCATAAATATGTTTTGTTTTGTCCAATCAACAGATGCTGAGCTAATGAAAATGAGAGTTCTCTCATCTGAAACTGGCAAATGTTTTTAAAAATCACACTACAAAATGAATCATTATATATTTTCATCAACTAATCATTGCACTGAAAAGTAACAGAACATTATATGAACAGTCAGTGGGTCAAGACCAAAAGATGGATCCATCCAGATGTAATAAACTTTGTCCATTCTGGTGTGAGACACGTGCAGTTCAGGGTTTGAAGGTAGATCTGAACACAAACCTGTGCCACTGCAGTGACCACATCTCACTAGGAGTAATAAAACGTCCACTGTTGTTATCTCTACTGACATTATGTTGTAAATTCATCTTCATGTCTGAAGTATGAACTATGAGTTACAACTTGGAAGCAGTGGACTCTGTGAACTTCAGTGTACTACTCCAGTTGATCTGACTCTTCTGTGGCAGCCCTAGGATTTAGCTACAGTTTTTTTGAAAGGCCCTCCTCTTAACACAATTTAATATTTGATTCATAATAATTTGTCATATGTAAAATCTTGAGTGTGTATAAAAATGCAAGTCCATTTGCAGAAATTTGCTTAGCTGTGATATTGGACTATACTAAGCGGCTTCAAAAGCTTGTGGCTTGTGTTATCAAAACACAACAGAGAAACTTTCCCACTCTCACAGATTAATGTGAAAACAGCTGTGACTGTTGAGACATTATAAATTATAATCTTTATTGACATAGAGTGAATTAAATGGTGAATTCACACATCCCTCTATATTTACACATAGTCAGCTGTTAAAATTGATTTGTTTCTCACTAATAACTGAATGAACAGATCAGAAAAAGGTCTTAAGGTCAGGACTGGTGTCCTACTTGACAGACTTTATCAGTGCTGGGTGGAGGTAAGAGGGGAGGGGATGAGGTGTCCCAGGACCTAACATGGTGTCGATCTGTTCATATGTAGGCTATTAACAAAAACATGCACTGTCAACTGATCCGAGTCCAGCGTGAAGCCAGTCCACTTCCTGATGGGTGCAGTTGATCACCACATGTCTAAGGCAGGTTGATGCTTTATTATTTCTCCTTTCATCTCCTTACAGTTTCTTCAACAGGTAGGTAGTCAGGTGAGGTGTTATCATCAGGTGAGGTGTCATCTCAGTAACCACACGACATCCTCACAGGCAGCCCAAGTCTCTCCTCCTCTTCATTTCTTGATCTGTCTGGAGCCGTCTTTCCATCCCTCCTTCACTTCATTCACAAATGTCTCTCGGACTTTCCTGAGGCGTGTGCCCATCTCCCCCAGGTCAGTGGGGGCTTTCCCGGCCTCCTGCTGCACCTGCCGCAGCGTCTGTGACCGCATGACCCGCTGCGACGCGTCCCGGCCGGCTATCTGCGCCTTGGTGATGGCGTAGGCGGTGATCTGGGCCGCCCGGCGAATCGGCCGAGACTCTGCCAGCTTCTCGACCACATGGAGGTTGTTGAGGAGGGAGAACAACAAACGAGAGAGCATTTTTACCCCCGTGTGGTGTTTGTTTATTTCCGGTGTGTTACGACGGTTTGTCCCGTCCACTACCTCTCGTGAAGTTCAGCCCTGTAACGACAACAACATTTAACCTTCGTTAGCCCCGGGTGTTAGCTTTAGCTGTCACGTTAGCGGTGGTTACGGTGTATGTTTCAATTATTTGACTGACAAAGACTTAGTTAGTTAGTTACCTCAGGTGAGCCAGGTGACCTCAGCAGCAGCAGCTCTGGGTGACTAGTGGTCTAGTCGGACTGAGGCGGAAGTTAGTTTCACAAACACAACAAGGAGGACAGCGAACAGCGGCCACTGGTGGTAACCAATAGCTACAGCACAATGGTACATTAGTTCTGGGGATACTTTCAACTAAAATACCCAAATGTAAAATATTTGATTTGATTAAAAATGGGTGTAATTTAGTTATTTCTGGACCCCAACACTTTTTAAGTATGCTTTTCCATTTTTTTTTATCAGAAGGGAATGGTCACTACAATGGTGCATTCAATTCTGGGGATGTTTCAACATAGTTTTCATCATCAATTTTGTTGGTGTTTTCGTGCTTTAAAAAGATCGAAAACAAAATCAACAGTTGTGTCTTAATTCTTATGATACATATTGATTTTTTGCTGTTGAAATAATCAAAATAAAAAAATAATGATGAAAGATGAGAGCGTTATATGTCACCATCTAAACAATCAGTGTCCTAATCTTACATCAGTATCCATGATTGATTTCCCTTTGACCTCATCGGCCAGAATGACCATTTCAATCCCAAGCTTTAGCTCTGACAAGAAAATGTAAACATATTTATAACTTACCGATATCTGAGGGTTATTTGCAAATACATTATTGTCTAATTAATTTAGGTATTGATGTCTGGACCAGTGTAACCAATGGTTACAGGCTCATCTGTGCCGTGTGGATAGATAGATAGATAGATAGATAGATAGATAGATAGATAGATAGATAGATAGATAGATAGATAGATAGATAGATTATTGATCCCAAACTGGGAAATTACAGTTTTATGTTTTATAAAACAGAGAAAGATGTCTTTATTATTATTGTTGTTATTTATTTATCTTTATTATTATTATTAAAAACCACAGACCACTACAAGCATAACCTATGAACCTGAGCCATTCCACCTGTGAAAGTGAGCAAAAACAAAGAAATATTCCTTTTTTTCTTTTTCTTTTTTTTCTTTCTTTCTTTCTTTATTATTATTATTATTATTATTATTATTATTATTATTAATTGTTGTTGTTTTTTAAATTATTATTATTATTATTATTATTATTTTTTTTTTTTATTTATTTTTTTATTTTTTACAAAAATAGAGTTCTAGCCCATCAATATGGTGTTGTACTGATGAAGTTCAGTGTGTGAAGCATGGATGTATTATATCAAAGACGGTTTATCTTTGATTATATTAGAAGCTTGGAATCAGTCCTTTTTTTTTTTCTTTCTAACGAGTGTGAAGCTAACTTCAAAACAAACCGGACGTTTTTTCTGGTAACACCAATGGTTGAAAACAAAACACTTCCGGTCGTATCGTATCCTACGTACTTCCGCTATCAGGAACAGATTTCCTGCTCATTTCCCTTATTCATCCCTCCGAGATTTTCTCACCGAGCGTCGCGCTTGGTGTCTCCATTAAGAAAACTTTACAAGCGGGCTGCAACAAAAAAGCGCAAACCATGCGGGCTTACCTGCTGTTCGCGGTGACGGTGCTGTCGCTGAGCCCCGTGCTGCTGCTGGTGAGCGGCGCCGACAAGAAGAAGCTGCAGATCGGCATCAAGAAGCGAGTGGACAACTGCCCCATCAAGTCCCGCAAGGGAGACGTGCTGAACATGCACTACACGGGCAAGCTGGAGGACGGCACCGAGTTTGATAGCAGCATCCCCCGCGACAGACCCTTCACCTTCACCCTGGGCACCGGGCAGGTGATCAAGGGCTGGGACCAGGGGCTGCTCGGCATGTGCGAGGGCGAGAAGAGGAAGCTGGTCATCCCCTCCGAGCTGGGCTACGGAGACCGGGGAGCCCCCCCCAAGATCCCCGGAGGAGCCACGCTCATCTTCGAAGTGGAGCTGCTGAGCATCGAGAGGCGATCCGATCTCTGATGAGGAGGAAGAGATGATGATGGCGACTATGAAAACGTATGTTATTATTACAAGTGCATTTCCTTTGCATGTAATTTTGTACTTGGTTAGTTATTGTCTAATTATTTAGGGAACTGGACCAGTGGTTACAGGCTCAATGTGCCGTGTAGTTAGTTTTATAAAAATAGAGAAATATTTCTTTCTTTATTATTATTATTATTGTTGTCATTTATTTTTCTTTTTTTTATATTATTATTATTATTATTATTATTATTATTAAAAACCACATCTTTGATCCGATCTTTGATGATGAAGAAGAGATGATGGCAACTATGAAAACGTATGTTATTATTATAGAAAGTGCTTATCCTTTGCATGTAATTTTGTACTTCTACTTTTTATTATAGCCTACTTTCATTTTGCTACATAAGTTTACAATTGAATCGAGTTTTGCATTAAACACTCAAACAGCTTCGGTGCAGAAAACGATTAGGCTACTCACTGTTATGGATGTAAGTTAAGTTTCTACAAGTACCTGTATTATAAGAACTGAAGGTTAATGTTTAGTACATAGACTGTAAAAAGAGGTTTAGTATCGAAATCTTTTAAACCTTTTTTTTTTTTTTTTTAAACTTTGACCTTCTGTTGGTTATAATCATTTTGAGTTTTTGGTTTATTGGCTGAACAAAATGGGCATCATAGAGTTGTCAATTTGGAGAACAGATTTCCTGTGTATGGTCATTTGATTAACGGTTTGCAGTTTTTGTCTCAGTTTCAGAATCATAACACCCCCAGGCAGCATAAAGCAATGGAAATAGGATTAGGCACATCACATACAGGTGCAGAGTGGTTGACAGTGTTTGGCCTCTTGTGAATCTGAAGACCTGGGGATGTTTTGTTGAGCACCTAGTTTAGATACTCTCCTCAGCTGCTATCAGCTGCTGCCAAACACACTAGAAACAGATGTAGAGCTACAAGCAACAGACTGTGAATAAAATGCTGTAAAGCTCAGGTGTTGTACACTGATATACTGAAAATGTATTACTCCTTATTAGAGGTAGCATCAACTAGTGACAATATGGGAAAAAAATGGAATAGAAAACAAGCAACCTCTCTGCAAAACACCTTTTTTCAGGTTTAAATTATTTGTTTTATGATATAAACGTTTAGTACTCTGTGTTTTCTTGCAGGTTCCAGAAGGTGCTGCAGCATCAAGTGGAGATCATCTGACCTCTGATAAAGTCTACATGGAAAATCTGGGAGTAGAGTTGGCACCAACCCCAGCAGAGCTGCTGTCCTCCTTTCACTGGCTTTGCTTATTATGCTCTGATTTATTGGACAGAACTTATTATATGAACAGACACTACTGTATGTCCTTGTAAACCTTAATGGAGCTGAAAGACAGCAGTCAAGCCCAGTTTTTGGCTTATAGAGGGGGTTGATGAAGATGTCACACCCTGCAGTCTCATCTCACTTTTCCTGTCATTTATTTCTGATGTAAAAGTCAAATCTGTAAATTTTTTACAAGATAATTTAGTTTGTTGATTTAGTCAGAAATCAGACGAGTTACATATTGAATTGTTTTGTTCACAATATTTGAATTCTGGTAATAAAATGTTGACTTTATGTGAATCTTTCTGTTTTTTGTTGCTGCTTTTTAAGAAAAGAAAAGAGAACTCCAGTTTAGATAATTTTCTGTGTCATTAAGTGTTCTGGCAATTGTTTCCCCATAAAAGTTAATCTTAATCAATTGACATTTAGAAATGGCACTTGAAAATGGCAATTTTGCCTGCTGGTGGGGTCAGGTGTGAAATACATGTGCAAATATCTAAATAAATTATACCAAATATATTCCCCCAGAAAATAGTGATAAGAGGTTTGAATGAAAATGAGGAAATTAAAATAAAAAAAGACCCACTGGAGTGAAGAGGAAGGTCTAACGAGGTTAGCGGTCTGTGACCAATGACATACACAGGACTGCAGCCAATAGTGTGGCACCACATCTCCCAGTGCAAACTGCAGCAGCTTTAATAGTCATGTGACTGTGGGCAGTTACATCACAGAGTGAATGGGTATAGCTGCATAATTAGTCGTTAATTCAATCTACACGTTTTAAATACCAAATTTAAGTATCTGATTTAGATAAAAGCATGTTTTGTAAGATGTATTAGGTTAGTAGGGTTATTTCTGGATCTTGACACTTTTTTAAAAACTTAGATAATAATAGCATGCTTTCCATTTTGTTTTGTTTTTTGTCAGAAGGGAGTGCTCAAAACGCTTTGAAATAGCTTTGAAATTTTCATTTCATCTTCAGCGTACTGTACACACCAAACAACATAATCATAAAGATCATAAATCTGGTATCAATCTGTATCAGTAGAGGGCGCCACTCGGCGTGTGTAGTTGTAATTATCGAATAGTTTCCACCCGGAGCTCTACAGAGGACGGACACACGAACCGGAAGTTATTTTTCGGCGATTTTCAATTGAACAGCAGCAGCAACAACAGACCGTCCGCTAGTCTGTGACTTCTTCACAATGTCTGCTAAATTAAACGCTTTGAACAGCGACTCTTACACTGATATTAGTCAATACAGAGACCAACATTTTAAGGTAAGTGGCGAAATAGTCTAAAGAAAAACGGATCTGCCCGATGTTTTTAACGTCGACGTAATGTTTTCATCTCGTTAGCAAACAGCACGACGTTGATTCGGTTCAGTGTCTGTTACTGGCTGTAAAAAGTACATTTAATGTGGTATTATGATTTCTAGATATGGGCTACGGGGTATAAAACCGATTTGACGTTATTTTAATACGAGTATATCATCTAAAGTGTTGATGTTTATTGAGTGTTTGGCTTCACGTGTTCGCAGTTGTACTCTGCAGCTTCCTTCCTTCCTACCATCGATAGTTTTTGATTTTAGATCACAGACAACTGAACTCACTTATGGGGATTCATTGTTTAAAGCAGATATCAGTGGAATGTTTTTGTTAAAGCAGATATCAGTGGAATGTTTTTGTTAATATAAGTCCTAAATAGTCCTATTTTCCGTCAGCAATCACTTACATGAAGTATTTCAGCCTAAACACGAGTCTCTCCGTCACTCTGCTCTGCTGTAACCCGAGGAGAAAATTTTCCTTGTGGGATACAAGTGTTATCCAATGAGGGGAGAGAACGGCATGAAGGGCTGTGTGTGCAGCCAAGGGATGCGCGTGAATGTGGTGACGTAGCACGAGGACCAATTGATGCCTGACTAGGGCGGGGGCTGCTAACTCATGGTGCGTTCAAGGAAACTCGTACTTTGTGTTTTTCCTTCCTGTGAAGTCATACCAGTTCGATCTGGTACGAGTTCACGGGTCGGAAGTTACGAGTGGCCGTTATAGGGAACTTTCACAGACAACAGGACGGTAAAAACACGAGCTCCGGGTTACCTGGAACGCTACCAAGTCGTAGTTGTGACTTGAAGCTGTAACTTACGGTTTCAAAAGCCTGCCTTGAACACAGCATTAGCCGAAACGGCCGTGCAACTGATATCTGCTTTAATATAAGTCCTAAATAGTCCTATTTTCCGTCAGCAATCACTTACATGAAGTATTTCAGCCTAAACACGAGTCTCTCCGTCACTCTGCTCTGCTGTAACCTGAGGAGAAAATTTTCCTTGTGGGATACAAGTGTTATCCAATGAGGGGAGAGAACGGCATGAAGGGCTGTGTGTGCAGCCAAGGGATGCGCGTGAATGTGGTGACGTAGCACGAGGACCAATCGATGCCTGACAAGGGCGGGGGCTGCTATGTCATGGTGCGTTCAAGGAAACTCGTACTTTGTGTTTTTCCTTCCTGTGAAGTCATACCAGTTCGATCTGGTACGAGTTCACGGGTCGGAAGTTACGAGTGGCCGTTATAGGGAACTTTCACAGACAACAGGACGGTAAAAACACGAGCTACGGGTTACCTGGAACGCTACCAAGTCGTAGTTGTGACTTGAAGCTGTAACTTACGGTTTCAAAAGCCTGCCTTGAACACAGCATTAGCCGAAACGGCCCTGCCACTGATATCTGCTTTAATCATGCTGACATAAACTCAAAAGTCGTTGCCTATTAATTACTAGCTCTACCCTGCCCGAGTATTATGTACATCTGCCACGACCTTTAAAGGCATCGACATAATTAGACGAGGCGTATTGGGCGCTATGGGTTGGATGTTCAATAGTTGTTTTCACACATGGTCAACTGAGACGTTAACTGAGGATGATTTTTTTTTATCATAAGACAATCTTTAGATGATTTTTCAATTAGTTGCTTGGTTGATAAAATCTAAAAGTTGGCCAGCAGAGTGTCCTAAACTTAAACTCAAGTCCCCAGTTTGAACGTGTTTTTTTGTCCGATTCGTCTCAAAGCTCCCAATGATCCTTTTGCTATTTTATAAAACACAGAAAGTAGAAATCGTTACATTGGGGGATGAGGAAACGATAAATATGTATCAGTCTAGAATCTATAAATCATTCCTACAAAGTTTTTTCCCCTCCCCATTGGTCTGGGTTCAACAGGTTTAGACTTCATGTGTCACATAACTATTGCCTCCAATTATAACAATCAACCGATGCATTTAATACAGAATATTAAACTTGTTGTTCCGGTGAGATAGTATTAGCACTCTTCTTTTGTTTGATCACCTTGTTTTTCCAAGAAAATAATATTCCTTTAACTGGAGCTGAGTAGTTATTATGGAGGCAAAGTGAACATAAATCAGATATAGCAGTTTCAATAGCAGCAGATATTTTTTTTGTCCACCTCTGTAAACTATAGTGGAGAGAAACTGTAGCTCTGATCAGTGTCCTCATACTCTCCAATGGTGCTTGTGTTTTTCAGGGTAACCGCTATGATCAGGAGAAGCTGCTGAAGGGGAGCAACACTCTGTATGTGGGGAACCTCTCCTTCTACACCACAGAGGAGCAGGTAGGATACAGAATTACCAAGAAGATCATCAATTAAATCTGGAAACTGGTTGAACTATCATCGTATTCTTCCATGACAAGAAGCTGAAGATGAAAAATCTATCTCTGAAGTTACTCAATGATCCCGTGTTTGCTACTTTGTCATCTAAGTGTGACGCACAGAGCTGTTATTGAAATAGTCATTTATTTTAAACCAATATGCAAATTGTATTAGTCTGAAAGATATTTGAATAGACCAGTCTCCTAATGCTGAACACACTTCTTATCTTCTAACACAATTCTCACATGTCCATTTATTTTTTTTGTGACTGATCAGGTGCATGAGCTGTTTTCTAAAAGTGGAGATGTCAAGCGTATCATCATCGGCCTGGACAAAGTCAAGAAGACAGCCTGTGGATTCTGCTTTGTAGAGTATCCTTTGAAATCAAAGACCCAACTTAAAATAGTCTCTGTTAAAAAATATATATACTTGTATTCACCTACACGGGTAACACAGTGTTGTGCTTTGTTTGAGCTCAATTCCACCACTGTAGCATGAAGTTGTGTGAGTTCAGGACAGGAGCCTCCGACGGACCTTAACCCCCGACTGTACCAGATACTACACACGTGGTGATGCAGAACACGCCATGCGCTTCATCAACGGCACGCGGCTGGACGACCGCATCATCAGGACAGACTGGGACGCTGGCTTCAAGGAGGGACGGCAGTACGGCCGCGGCAAATCTGGAGGACAGGTCAGGATTCTGTCATTCATTTAATTGTAACAAATTAACACGGATATAATCAAAAGCCAATGAGTGACGACAAACAACTCAATCTAATCTAATGTAGTTTAATGAGTTTCACAGACATACAGTAGTTGTGGGTGTATTGTTTCTTGTTATTTTGCTGGGTGTCAGTCTGGTGTCTTTAATATCCCTCTGGCTAAATACAGTTCCTTCTCTGTTAAAGATTCACTTCAGTGGGAAAACACAAAATGCTTATTTTGGCAGAAAAATCAAACCGAATTTTGCATATCAGCAACTTCAATTCAAAAGTGCTTGTGTGCACTTAAAAAAAAAATCCATGTCCATTAAACTCTAGATTATATTACATTTAAATTTAAAATATTAAAAGCATCCTACACAAGTAACAGAATGAAACTGCAGGTTGACCACATCGGTCCAAAATAGTTTCTGATGCTCTGTCTGGGTTTCCTCCCCCACCTGTTTTTTCTCATTCATCCTATTGAACAAAAGTTTAGGACTTTCTGCAGCACAGCATTTTGGAAACTGATATAAAACACAAGCGCACTGTGACATTTGGAAAAATGACACTGAAAATGGCATTCAAAAAAATCAATACCCTATATCACAACATTTTAATACACAAGTATGATATTTAGAAAGTGATATAACTTCCAAAATAAATTATGCGTGATTAAGCATGGCCTTTAAAGAGACAGCATTACTAAAGCATGGCATTTGAAACTGTATATTATCCCGTTAACAAATGCAACATATAACCATGTCCAATTTAGTTGTAGAGGTACTCAATGAGCTTTCCAGGAGAATGTAAATAAACAATGGGCTGGTTTATTTTAGGGGTAAAATGGACCTTCAGTTTTAAGTAACATATGATAGAAGCTGAAAGAGTCACACAGGACAGTGTTTACAGCGGGAGCTGCTCGATTATTGACTGTTTTGTCTATTGCATTTAGTTGCATTGTCCTTTTTAATAATTGAATTAACATACACAGCTTTTTAGAAAATGCGGATTATCAGTATTTTTAATTATGTGCTATCACACAATGCATTTTATACACTAGACTCAGTGTGGTTTGTGTAATACAGGTGGAAAGGAGGAGGAAGTTTTTCCCCAGAAGTTTACATGTTATTATACAAGAGTTGAAAGTTGAAGCGCCAGTTTCTGCACATGGTTCTTTGATATTTGTTTTCACTTTATTTGATTTTCTGTCAGCAGTTTATTAATTCAACCACATTGTGTCCAGCATCTATTGCTTTTCTGATAACGTATGTGAATAAAAGTCAAAAACATACAGGTCAGAAATCAACAGTGGACGAGTTTTACAGACATGACCCGTCATTTATGTAAAACTTCCATTCACCTGTGCTGTGTTTGTGCTTGTTGTGTAGGTGAGAGATGAGTACAGGCAGGACTACGACCCAGCCAGAGGTGGTTATGGGAAACTGGCTTCGCAGCATCCGATCGTGGAGCCACGCCACACGTTTTAGACTGAACCTCACCGCGGCATTCTGCCTGGACGACACAGAGCCACACCGTCAGTCCAGGACCGGATTAATCTCCTCTCATCGACCTGCCAACACACATTGTTTCTCCCAGTGTTAGAATAAAATCCTCGACAGCAGCCCCGTAGGGTCGACTACACTCTGGAAATCAGCATCTGTTATTTATTTCCTTTGGTCACGTCTTTTCTCTGCCGACTGTATCTGACCTCCACACTAACCTAAACACGGACCCAACCCCAAAGTTACAGTGTGACATTTTTATAACCCTACAGATAAAAGTAACATATTTTCCTACAGGCTGAAAAATTGATACCATGCAATGACTGGGATGCATTGAATGCATGTAATATCAAACTGACTGTCTGATCTTATATAGGCACCATGTCCAGCTCTAATTTCTGCTGATGTACTTGATTTACATGAATGAACGTTTTTGTCTCAAACAATGTGTACTTTTTTAAATAAAGTTTTTTTTTGACATTCAGACTTTTTTTTTATGTATAGATGTATGAATACATCTTTTCTGTATGTTATTGTATAGCAGCTTGAAGCTGCATCAATTGATTTTGTAATGTCCAGTGGAAACAACATGAACACCTATATGTTAGGTTGTTAAAGCAGAAGTAAGCGGAATGTTGTGTTAATATAAGTCTTAAATAGTTATATCTTCCGACAGCAATCACTTATATAGAGTGTTTGGTCTGAAACACGGGTCTGTCAGTCACTCTGCTCTGCTGTAAGCTGAGGAGAAAACTTTCCTTGTATCCTACAACCTTTATCCAATGAGGAGAGAGAGCGGCATAAAGGGTCGGTTCTCTCTTCAGCCAAGGGATGTGCGTGAATGTGGTGATGTAGGGACGAGGGCGGGGGCTGCTAACTCCATCGGCTGACAGGAAGTTAGCCAAAACGACCGGATGGCTTACTTCTGCTTTAATTTACGTGCCAGTAATTCTTTTGTTCCCATTTGCTTTAGTATTTCTCTTGACAGACAAAACTAAAATTATATTGATTTTAGCAGCTCTAATGATACTATTAATCAGTGATCTGGGGCGGTGTTTAGCTCAGTTGGAGCACCCGCCTCATGTGTTGAGGCTATAGTCCTCACTGCAGGCTATCCTGTCATTAAAGGCGAAAAAGCCCCAAAAATATATTAAAAGGGAAAAAAATCAGTGATCTCACTTCAGGTTCCTGGTATTGGTTTGACGGTCCTTACCTAATTTAAAAAATACATCTTTGTTGGATATTTGATCCTACTGATCAGTCCAGACTCACATTTACAGTACAGCATCTACTGAAGCAAGGCTGATTCAATTGTGAATCTATTATACACTTGCCGGTTGTTTCTTGTTCCAGACAAATGTCTCAGTCATGCCTGACAAAGCTTACACCACTTTCCACCAGCAAACAAAGATCTTCAGTGATCAGGGCTTGTCCGGGATTTGAACCCGGGACCTCTCGCACCCGAAGCGAGAATCATACCCCTAGACCAACAAGCCCATGCTATCATTACAGGCTTTCTCTGTAATTGCTCATATTCTCTGTAGCAGATGTCCGGGGTCAATAGTGCACGTTTGAAAGCTTGCTTAATAGTTTTGCCATAAATGTAGATAAGGTGACTCAACGTTGTAAAACTGCTCCTGACCTCCTGCTATGAACATTTCCGCTGGTATTAGACATCTGTTCTACAAGTAAAGTACAAGGATTTTTTTTCTTTTTTTTATCTGTGCAGGTTCAAATTCAGTCAGCTGGTGCAAAGTCTGCAGCAGCTCGTGTGCACCAACGCAGCGCTGGTTTTCCTCCCAGTAAAACACTTTAAGAAGCATTTAACACACGATGATAAAGTCAGGACATGCTGCTGCTGCTGCTGCTGTAGAGTTTAGCTGCTACAACTCCCTGCAGACTCAAACAGGTTGAGTGGAGTGAAATGTTGAGAAATGAGCTTAATCACTTTGCAGAGAGTTAGAGCAGATGATTAATATCACTCTCAGGCCCGTTATACTACGAAGCAGCCAGTTTGCTTAGCTTAGCACAAAGTCTGGGAACAGTGAACAGTGAACTCAGCTTTATCCAACGCTCACAAAATACACTGCTCAAAAGCTCATTAATTAACACCCAGCATCTTATTATTTAATCCATTATTTAGTCAGCTTTGGAGGTGCTTTTGAGTGTCTTTTGTTTCCAGTAAAGTCAGGTAAATGAATGCAGCAGCAGCAGCAGCATAGTTACCATGCAGACATAAGAGAGGCCTCACTCCTCTTGTCTCTCTAACACTCAGCAAGAATGCCAATGCCTTCAGCAGCCTGCAGCCACTGCAGATGAAGGAGGAAAAAATAATATGGATTAGGATTTGGATATTAAATTCTTTGCCCCCGTGCAATGATAAAAATCCTTCTTCAGAAAACAATAAATACAAGATGTCAGTTCCTTTATTCCCTCATTGACAATATGTTTTCCCCTCGGTGCCAAAAACCCAGACCACTTATTGATTTTTTTATTCAGAAAAATGACAAAAAAAATGTGAGTCACATACAGAAGATCCACTCTTTATTTTGTCATATATTTATTTATTTACAAATCATTTTTGATGCATCAAATTAAACGAGTCATTCGGTCATGAAAAGATATATATTTTTAAAAACTTAGCTTTTGATATTCGCTCATTTCCAAGTATTCAGACAGACTGTTTGTTGTGCCCGGGTGCACCCTGTTTGCTTTAATTAACCTTGAGCAGTAACTGTGTTCACATGGGTTACACAGACACTAAACTCGGTTTAAAATGTTCCCGTTTACTCAATCACTTGAACGTTGGGTAAAAAACCTAGCATTTAAAATTCCAAGAAATGTTCTGCATCTCTTCCTTTTGTGTCCTTTAGTCCAGTTGCAAGTTGATATTTGTGTTATTTTGTTTTGCCCAATCTCCAAGGAAGAGGGATCGTTTTAGTATTTACAACTTGATTTCTGTCCCGGAGGCTTGTTGGCTGATAAAAAAAAAAAAACCCTTGTAGATTTAAACACAGCCATCTACATATAAAAAAAAAACTATTGGAAAGTTTGCAAAGTTCATCTTGCAGATAAACTCTCCTCCTTCTTTGCAGCCACAACGTCCCTGTTTGTCATAAAGCATCATGATGGTACCGGTGATCATCTTGCAGAGCAGTTGGCCCTGGCTCATCTCCTCAGCTCCCAGACAATCCTCGCTCCACCTGAAGTAAAGAACACGGTATCTTGGCTGTTTATAAGCAGTCATCTGGTCTCTTATCTCAAAGTGAGCCGCTGCAGTGAAGTGAGGAGCTGAGCAGAATACTAATTAGAGGAAATTGGCTTCGCTTCAGACATATTTTTGCATTATATCCGCCCCACTCACACTTTGGCATCAGCTACTACACTTTATTCTTGATCACATCCCCTCAAAGCAGGTTTTTAAAACGAACACAAGATGGCAGAAGAGGAGGTGGAGTGCCTCGGAAAGAATTGGCGACAGGCATCGGATGTGGTGGCCGTGAAACCAACAGTCATACAGTACAAGACTGAGGGCTCTCACTGTGAGGAGAGAAACACATCTGCTTCCAGTTGGAGCCTGTTGAGACCTTCAGCAGCAGCAGAGGAATTATCACAACATGTTTTAAAAAAAAAAGATGATTACCGGTAACTGAGACCCTAGTGTGTCACAGAGGACACTCATGCCTCTTCACCAGAAAACCACTTTCTGCTGAAGTTTCTCATCCTCTCCAAAGCAGAGAGTCTCATCAAGAAGTGTCTGTGCAACCGCCAGGGCACGAAATACTGTAGAGCAGCAGGAAGGATTTGAAAAATAAAATGATTTGATCATGAATCTGATTTTAAATTGATCGTCAGAATGGCTGGGCAGTTGCTTTACTACATGGTTTAGTACAACACCTGAGTTTGCTGAGCAATTTAAAGCTGTGTTGATACTGAGAGTATTAAAACTAGTTAAATAGTTTAGATAAGGCAATTAAAAATCTTAGCCAAGATAAAAAGTTGAAATAATACACACTATTAAGCATTAAATACTGATTTTATTAATCATTTATAACACATGAAATACTCATCATTAGTAGTTTATAAACACAGTTAAAAATGTTTTACTCATCATTGATAAGCACTAACTGTATTTATAAACATACTGATGAGTATTTGTGCGTTATAAATGAAGAATTCAGTATTTATTAATGCTTAATAGTGTGTACTTATTGTAAAGGGTTACTGAAATAATTACCTCTAAGTTATTGATTAGCTAAAAGCAATTGATAATTAGTGTAAAACACACATTTATACTGAAAGACTTGTTTCAACTAATGGATGAATATTTCACAAAAAGGCACATACTGCACTTAATACCCTCTGAGCCACAGCCACCCCAATATCACATATTAAAAAAATATAATAAAATAATGATTAAAAAAAGTAGTTAAGTTGGATAATTGGATAAGTTAGATAAGTTAGGCCAATTAACTTGATGGATTGGATAAAACTACATTAAAAACTGTGGATCAGTGAAGGTCTAGCTACCAAACTGAGCTCAAAATCATAACTTGGTTTGAAAATAATTATAAAATATGTCTACTTTTATGGAGTACAACTTAACCTCATCTCTCTACATCAATTGAGATGAATAAATTTGACAGGCTGGGTCAATAAAGGAGTATAACTGAGCTCAAGCATCTTTTCTTTTTTTTTTTTTCCAGTCGGAGACGTCACACAGACTCAGACGAGTCGACCACCACGACTGTGTCAAAGCCTCCTATTACACAGCAGGTGCGTCTCTGAGCAGAAGGAACTGTGGCTGCTGTCAGGATTGTGAAAGGATTTCCTTCTGTGCTCTCAATAATAACAGAGAGCCTGTTTATGATCCTTAAAAGCTCTGTGCATCCAAATGATGTGCATTTTTGCTTATTTTATGTGAGGCTGGGGATTTATCCATTCACATGTCTCTGCTGCAAAAACAGGCAGAGATCACTGATGCCTCTAACGTGCTCAATGTGATACAGTTGTTGGAGATTTACAACATTATCTCATCAAAAAAGTCAAGTTCAAATGGGGTCAAGTGAGAATTAGAGAGCGCCAAGGAAGGCCAGAGCCAGAATTAATGAGACATTATGCAAATGAGAGGGCAGTTTGCAAATATGGGGAGGAAAAACCTCAAAAATCGCTTCCTTTGTCTCACTTAGAAACTCATTGCTAAAGCCCCAGCTGTCATTGGATGGTTACAGATGATGCAGATAGATAACGATCCACCATTACAATGAAGAACAACGGCTCTCAATGCCAGACTTTGGCGTTGGAGATAACTCCTCCGCTTGGTCATTAATTCATGATAAAAGGTGGATAAGGAGACCGACACACCAGCATGAACTCACTCATGTCAAGTCATTCAATCTCCTCTCACTCTTCCTATCTGCATATACTTTTGACCTGTTTTTTTTCTTTCTTCATCTTATACAAACAATGATATCTCAGAGAATAGTTGTGCTACAAAGGGGTGCTGTAGTATTGGACTGTGAGCCAGCTGTTATCACCCAACATTAATGCCCAAACACCTTAATGCTCTTGTAGCTGAGTGGGATCAAATCTCTGCAGCCAGGCTCCATAATCTCACAGAAAGCACAGAAGCATGGAGGTGGCTGTTAAGTCATCACAAATGGGTGTAATGTTCAAATATCCATAGGCTTTTTTTTTTTACATTGGGGCCATATGAGCCCACATAATTTACATATTTATTTGATATCTGATACTGTATGCTTTTAATTCACAAGAGGTGTAATTACCATTGTGGACAATTGAGGCATTTCTTCTCTTTTCTATTCATTTATGCATTAAGTGTAGTTAATTCCCTTGGACACATTTAAGTGTTTAATAATGATATGGATTTTTTTTGGTGCACAAGAGAGGAAATTATGTTTAATGAATTAATTTTAACCATTTACATTATGGACTCCCAGCAGCTATACTCAGAAAGACACATGCGATCGTTGTGATGACTGTGTGTGATGAGGCTTTATGACAAGGTGAATAAATGGATGATTAAGTAGGAGATACTACCCTTATAGTTTTAACTTACTGACATCGTTTTATTCAACAGTCAAAATGTCCATACTCCATATTGGCCACAGAGGTTGTGAGGTAAAAACATGTGCAATGTATTAAACAATAATAATAATAAAAAAGAAATGTTACAGTAATATACCTAAAACAACATGGGGGCCATTACACTTTTCATCCCAGGGTCACTGATGGACAAATGATTCCCTCACCACTCTGCAGTGTCAGGAGAAACATTAACCTCCCTCCATATTGTATTTGTTCCATGAGAATATCAGCTGCAGGCATTTCAAACAGTCCAGTGAGTAAACACATGCAGATTTCCGGTTATTGAGGTGGATCTCATTACAGCAAAGTAATTCACTCCTCTATGGCCAGTTTGGAAAACACATCTACACTGAGGAGCAGCAGCACCAAGCACATAAAGACGGTAAATTAGCAAAATGGTAGCTTGACATTTCAGGGGAGCCCGTTGGGGGAAAAGGGGGTGGGGGGTATTTGTGGGAAATGAGGTGCTTTATCTGGTGGCGTGCTTTACATTCAGCCTAAATGTGAGCATTAGCGTCAGTGCAGATTGAGACGGAGCAGTGGCGCATGATAAGGCTGAAGAGGAATCAGTGAAAAGGATCTGACAGGTAGCAGCTCGGTGTCGAGGCTTAAAAAGCCCTTTGTCCTTCCACACGGATCCTGTTGTACAACGTTTCATCATCTGCGGTTTCATTAAATCTGTTTCATCTGTCATCTGATCCGCCATGAAGGAGGGGGGGAATACAGCCAGGGAACATAAAAACACAAGTTTCCCGTCAGAGGAAATAATGGGCAAGAGTTCAGGAGAGAAAAAATGTTGTGATCTATATAATAAGTTTCCTGCTTTGAGCCACGTGACCTTTTAAATGGACAAATGTTCTGTTGCACTTTACCTCAGATATTTACTGCCACTGTGTTTTTGTTGTGGTAGATCAACTCTCCATCTGTCAGATGAGAGATGAGAAGTGCTGTGTTTGTGTGTGTGGAGAAAATGTCAGGGATTAGAAAGAAGAGAGAGAGGGAGAGAGAGAGAAAGAGGGAGAAAGGGCGGCCAAGGAAAACTAAATTACATTTCTGAGGAGGAAGCCTGGTTTTGCTGGAGGAAAGTAGCCCGAGGCCGTATTTACATCATTATCACCGAGATCTACGGGGAAATAACATCATTGGAAATGACTAATTACTAAAACTGCATAGAATTTATTTCATTTAATAGGTTTTAGTCTGCAAAACTGTTCTAACAGATCACCTCTGTTCTGTGTATGTTGTCAGTCAAGCTTCCTGTTTTTGCATTGGACAGATTCACCATCAAAATTCACAGTCATTGTTAAACCATAATTTCTCGCTTTCAGGCAGCAGTGAACGAAAGCAGATGCAGTTTCGAAAAATGGAAAGTGTTGCTAGTAGAGTCGATCAGCTTGTTAAGCTAACGTTAGTGGTAACACACTGACTCCAGGCAATTTTTATATATTTCCATCTGACTAACCCTTTAAAAAGAAAAGAACCCAAAATAAAAGTCTTGTGTTTGATGGTGCCATTTTATTATTATTTTTTTTCTTTCAGTTGGTTTCATTCTAAATGCTACGAGAGAGGCCTTTTATGAGGATGAAATCCTACGTGTGCTGAGGTTTCTGAATGACAGATACTAAAATTCAAATTTTAAGATTTTGGTTTAATTCACACGGTGTGGACCCAGCTCAATATGTGATGATACATTTACTAGAGATTGGATCTGGCCTACTGTCAGAATCCAGTATCTTTTGTGACTCAAAGCATCGTCCTAAAGTCTGAGAAGAAAAAAAAAAAGATTTGACAAAATATCTTGACTTTACTTTTTTTTTTTTTCTGCTAAGCTTTCAGCTTGTTGGGACTCACAAACTGGGGGCATATACTGTGTGAACCCTAGGGGTAATTGGTCTGTCAAAGGAGGGTCTATAAAATAAGAATCAAAAACACTGTTGAATTTCAGGCAGTGTTTCCTTCAGATGAGGAAAGCATCACAACTGAGGTTTAATTAGTGCTCTACATGTGAAATGAAACAAGAAATCTGTAAATTGGTCATGTCCTAAACACCTGAAGCAGGCAGAAGAAACTTTGTTCGAGACATTTATCACATGCCTGCGTGGCACGAATGTGGAGACTGAAACATGCATGCTGCTCCTGCAGCTCTCTAGTTCATAGACTACTGGAATATTGGATTTCTTTATATCATAAATTAATTCCTGATTCATTTTTTGACTGAAAAAATCTGTGAAATGTAATTGTCTTCACACGCAACAGCTAACAATAACAATTATTCATGGCTGTAGGCTTTTATATCCTGATTCAGCCTGGTGAGAGGTGTCCATTTTGTGTTATGTCATTGTTTTATGTGAATATGAGGCCAACAGGTGTCTCCTGTCTGTCTCTGCTGGGAGACACACACACACACACATCACATGTGTTAAATAGGTGAGACTTGTGCGCTCTAATCTGTGAACACGTGTAACTTGGAGGAATATCAACATGTCCACGGCTGCAACACTCACACTACACATTCAGTGTGTTCCTGGCCTTGGTCACTGCTGCTCTGCTCTGCTCACCAGACTGTGATAAGAGAAACAACCACAGTGTCGTCTTTAATTGGAAACAACAACACGCCTGGTGATAATGAAGGACTGGCCAAAAACTCAACAGTTGTCCTTGTAAAATGGCAGCAGACACTTTCAGCGTGAGCTCCTTCAGTGTGTAGACTACAGCCTGTGTTGACATAATTACTTCTCCTCCTTCACCGAAACTAAATGTAGTCAGTCAGTGAGTGTAAATCCCTGACGCCCGATAGTCTTATGTGAACATAGTTCATAATAAAAAGCAGTGTGTCTGAGCTCCAACCCTCTGCTGTTCTTCTCTATGTCTCAGAGGTCCTGTCCGTCAGAGCTGCTGGACTGGAGGTGCTTGCAGGTCGTCACGGCTCAGAGAGTCTCTCAGTGGGCAGCGACGGCCGTAATATCATGCTCCACAACCCCCACAATACCCTGCAGCTGTCTGGAGAGCTTCAGCACCTTCGTCCTCGGCGCTCACACAGCACTGCAGTACATATGTTCCTCTTGCCCACTGCCTAAAGATCAATGTCAGCTGATTGAAACACTTACCAGAGTGAAATTTGAACTGTTTTATACCTCTAAAGCCTGTGCTTTCAGCGGCTATAAGTCGAGGTTTTGCAGTGACACACTTGGTGTCAAGCTCAAGGCTAAACATTTCAGTCCTGCCGTTTTTTTTCCTCCTATTTCACTGAAGTATCTTTATACGTGCCGCTATGAGAGTAATCTGTGGGCAGAAACAACTGTCTCGCTTCGGCTTCTCTTGCTCGAACTACATAAAATCGGGTCCCTTCAGCAATAATGTTAAGGCTAATTGAACACTGTTATAATTACGGGAGAAATTTTCAGACGGTTTCAATTTAGCACAGTCCATTTCCTGCCTCGGATCGATTCCTTTTCTTCCTCCCTCTGGTACTGATGATGACTGTCTTTGAAAACCAAAAAGCATAGCTACAGTAGCTCGCAGATTGCAAAAAAATCACGTAAACACTTCATCATGACCCCTCTCTTTTTCTCCCTCTCTAGCTTTCTGTCCCTCTTCTCTTTGTAAACACTGTAGTTTAGACACAGATCTTTGGAATAGAGAGATCTTTTCTTTTGGCAGAAATGGGATTTTACAGTAAATCTCAACTGGAATCGTTAGGGAGAGGGGAGGGAAGGGAGGATGGTGCAGTATGTCAGAGTAACTTCAATTTCGGCTCCTTTTTCTCCTCATACCTAAGGTCAGTTCACCTGCATTACACAATTTCCCTCACATACCCCCCCTATAGTATAGTATCTAGCCATGCAGATACAGAAAGTTATTAATGCTTGCCTTCGGAGTGACTTCTGGGTCTGTGGACTCAGTCACACAGCCCCTCAGCTAATCCGTGGCTACATCGACTGGCTTTGCCATCCCTGCACACCAGGCCTTCTCCGTCCAGACTGCGGATCCCTGATGGCAGAACAAGCTGCAGGACTCAGAGCAGAGCAGGAATATCCAAAAATATGATGAAAACTGAGCTCCTCCTTTTCTAAAACCACAGTTCCACAAGCACTGTAGGTTCATCTCCTTATACAAAATCCTTGCACTTAAATAGCTGCAATACTTAATGCAGCAAGGCCCCTCATTTGTGAGTCGCTTTAGATAATATCAGCGATTCATCTGCCAAATGTGTAAATGTAAATGTATTTATTTAATCTTAGATCTATACATAGATTTACAGAGTATAACAAGGGTGAATGGAGTTTGTTTTCTTTTTCCAAAATCTCAACATCTCTTTGTTTTGTCCCTTGTTACTGTGGATAATCCATGAAAACACATTAATCAGATTTGTTTGGGGGGGATAAAAGGCGAGAGTGAATTAAAACTATCCACGGCTACAAAAGTCAGTACAGCCTCCAGACAGAGGAAATAAACCACCAGACCGTAGATTTAGTAGGCGACCAAATTTATATCATCAGTCAACATTAAAACAGGTGACTGGTTTTAATATTGTTACTGATTTGTGTATTTTTTATTTTTTTGGCTGAGTGAAGCCACAAAGCCGTGGAAAAATGATTAAAACCACAAATAAAATTTCAAACCAAATGACTAATAATTCACAATGAACTCTTTTAAAACAGCCCATGGATATGAACTAATCAGCCACAACAATAAAACCACTTTACTGTATATATAGTTACAGCAGAAGCGCAGTGTGGGCTCAAATTACTTTGTGCCAATAAGTTAACAAAACAGTAGGTGAAGGGCACAAGTCTCCCAAACCCTTTTGCTCTGAATGAGGGTAAACAAAAAACAGACAAAAAAACATGCAGATGCAAATCGTCTCTTTTCAGATAATGAACTGAAATCAGACTTAATATTATTAATGATCATTATCAAAGGTAAACTGCAGCTTTAAAATTGTGAAATTCAGCCACAGGCTACAATTATGAAACCAGACTGTGAGATTAAGATCAAGGTTTAGAGTTAAAATTAGAGCCGTATTACCAAGAACAGAGGGTGCAGTGGTCATCTTCAAATACTGATGCCGTGCACATAATCTTGCATTAAAAAACAATGGATCGTCTCCGGAAATTGTTCTTTCAGCGACTGATCAGACAATGCAAAACGTCCGAGAAGAAATCCATTTCTCACAAACCGGTGCAGAACTGTGAGATTAAATTCTGACAAAGAAAGTGAAAAGAGGTCTGATGAATGTTAGGACCCCATTCTTTTTGGTCTGATGAAGCCTAAATAGATTTTTTGGGGAGGGATCAGATGGGGCACAGCATATGAGCCGATATATGCCTGCATAAGTAGAAAAGGTTAATATTTATACATCACACATGCATGTTTTCATGTTGTTGTTGTTTGCAAGTTCAAATCTGACTGAGAAGGTGACTTTCACTCTCAAGAAGAAACTGGATTTTGTAAAGAAATAAAAACTATGACATGGCAAAGTGTCTCCTGACCTGATATGAACCCATTTGGAAAGATTTTAAAAGCAGAAGATAGAGCAACAAAAAGCCCTCCAGCAGAGAGCAGCTTAAAAGAATCACCTGAGAAGAAGAGCTGAACATCCCTCTACAGATTTGGTGTGTGAGGCAGCAGTTATCCAGGAGGATCAAATCTGTCAGGAGAAATAAAGGTGGGCATCACAGTGTTTACAAAAAAATAAAAAACAAAACAGAGTCTCACTAATAAAAAAGTGCACTGAGCTTTGTTGTAGCTTGTTCATAAATATGGTATTTGTTTTTCATCAGTCTTTGTGGGTAAAATTGGATTTACAATTTACTCAATGCTCTTATATATTTCTTCAAATGACTTCACAAACAACAGAGGATGATGAATTCTTCAGGTTGTAATTATAGCTAAAGGGTTACTTAGATAATGAGGACCTCAGCTGATCACACTGCAAAAACTCAAAATCTTACCAAGAATATTTGTCTTATTTCTAGTCAAAATGTAATTTCTAGTGAAAACAAATCTCATTATACCTAAAATAAGACTCATCACATTAAAAAGTAGCTTGTTTTTAGACACTTTTTACTTCTTTCAAGCATATTTTCACTTGAAATCATCTGATAATGGAGCAAGTTTTTCTTTCTTATTACAAGAAGCACAGAAAACTTGCTTTCACTGGCAGATTTGTCTACTTATTTAAAGTGAAAGTTTGTTTGAAACAAGTGAAAATTATCTAAAAACAAGTGATGAATCTTATTTTAAGTGGAACGAGGTTAGTTTTGACCAGAAATTTGACAAGAAATAAGACAGATATTCTTGGAAAGATTTTGAGTTTTTGCAGGGCAGGTCCACATGGGTCATTTACAAACTTTGAATCAGTTGAGTAAAGTGACAGAGATAATTGTCTCCTTCCTCTGCATGAGATTGAATTGAAATGAATGCAATAAAATAATGTAATATAACCAGTGGGGTTTCTTTAATTTCCTAAATTAAAGCAGTAGAATATACATAGAACAGAAATCCTATAAAATCCTGTATTTTCCCCCCACATATAATCTTTCACCTAAATTAAATTCAGGCACCAGGTTATTTCCACTGGTGGGAAGCTTTAGTGCACCACAGGAGATGACAAATTGAAAGTAATCTCTCCATTCAGAGAAAACCGAACTCACCTCTCACATCAGAACCTCTTCATCATCTCCTCCCCAAAACGCCTTATTTGTTTCCTCCTCAATCTTCTGCTCATCCATGAGGATGGGTAGTAGGAGAGATGGTGGGTGGGTGGTATGTCACCCAGCAGCAGCAGCAGCCGCACACACACACACACACACACAGCCCTCCTAGGTTAGCTAGTGATGTCCGGGGCCGCAGGCTGCAGCTGACAAATGAGCAGGATCCTGCAGAGCCAGTGTCAGCTGCGGGTTCATGTCAAACGCTGTCATCCTCCATCTGCTTGGGATGTTGGGAGACATGTATTTATCCTCCCTAAGAAACGTCTGTCTGGGCATCTGTCGCTCTGTCAGCTTGTGTGGGTGTGTTTGTGTGTGTTCACCTGTATATCTTTTTCTCTGCTTGTTTACACTGTAATGAGCTACAATGTGAGGACAATGCTTCCAAATTGTTATTAAAGATACTGACATTAATTGACATTTTGGTGCTTTGTGTTAGATAAGTAGAATGATCTGTTATTGCATGTATATGTCTTTAGCTTTGGTTACGTTTAGCATGAAGAGCAGAAATTGGGGAAACAGCTACCTGACAGAAAAAAATATGTATTCTGGTTGCAATCACTCAACAAAACTTCAACTTCCAGACTGGTTGAAGAATGCTCCCTTTTCTACTGCACATAATATGTTTTTCCAAAGATAATAAGACAGATTTTCTAAATGACATCAGAATAAACAGTGAAAGTGGTGAAAATGAACATGAACAACAGGCAGACTGTTGTTTGTTGCATTTGTTAGCTGTGGCAGCGATCTATACAATCAATCCATTGTTCACAACTCACCATGTTACAGGTTAAAGAGTCACATTTAGCAGCGTGGTGCTGATCAGGCAAAGATGGCAGCAGGTTAATGCAGGTCAGTCACTTGATTCAGCAAAAATACTGATGTGCTGATGTTTTCAAACAGAAACCAGTCAATGTTAATATCTTACTTACCTATATTCTTAGTGTGGTAGGATGAAGGAGGGCCCGGGCAGGGTTTGAACCCTAGTCTCCCGGGTAATAGTCATGCGCGCTGACCATTTGACCAAAGGGATATCACTGTGGCCAAGTAGCCAGGGCACGAGGCATAGTGACAGGACTGTCAACTGTCACATTAGTCATATAGGACCACAATCCACGACCCAACAAGAGAAAGACTGGTAATACAATTTTGAAGGTAACCAGCAAATACCAGAGAGCAAAGGAAAACATACTGTCCATCTAAGGATGATAAAAATCAATGCATGACTTGATGTATCTGTGAGAGGTGGTAGTTGCAGAATGCAGATCCTCTGGTTTTGCTCTATAGCTGCCTGAGAGGTTTCACCACATCTGTTCTCAAAAGAACATTAATGGGATATTTCTACATTCTGGCAAATTGGCCCATTGCCATAATCCCTATAGTTTTAGCAGTAGGTTTGTTACCTTTAATTGTCGGTGCAAGCTATTTTTAGAACGGCGGAGCAGAGCTGCGAGGTGCTCAGAGCTACACTATGGAGGCTCATGGGATTTCTTGGTTTCCCTCATCAAACTCATCAAATACACAACCCAACAACTCCAAAACGCTCTGGTGGACAAGTTGTGACCTGCACATTCACCACGCTATGAGATAATAACAGAACGTTATGATACGGAGTAAAAGCAAAGCCATAACAAGACTGCTTGCCGAAAAATTGCCTCCGACGGGAACGCACATCAGTGGCTTTGCATGAATTTAAAAAACAACTCCTTCCGTCTTGTAACGTTCTGTTATTATCTCATAGCGTGGTGAATGTGCAGGTCACAACTTGTCCACCAGAGCGTTTTGGAGTTGTTGGATTGTGTATTTGATGAGTTTGATGAGGGAAACCAAGAAATCCCATGAGCCTCCGTAGCGTAGCTCTGAGCAGCTCGCGGCTCTGCTCCGCCGTTCTAAAAATAGCTTGCACCGACAATTAAAGGTAATGAACCTACTGCTATGACTATAGAGATTATGGCAATGGGCCAATTTTCCAAAATGTTGAAATATTCCTTGAAGGAAACACCAGTCCAATGCTTCACTGAGACCAGAATGGTCAAACAGCCAACTTTCTGAAGATCCTGCCCTGGGTACCTACACCAGTGTAAATGGACTTACCAACTGGTCCCATCATGAAAACAGAAAACAATTTGTAGTTGTGCCAGTGTTGTGGGTCTGTGGAGGTGGATGTATAGACCAGCTTCCCATCGAGGAAACCCTGGCAACATGGGGATTATGGTTTCTCTACAAAGCCCTTGCTTGTCATTCCTCCTGTGAAGTTGGTGCCTGCAAATATGAGAGAGCAGAATGAGAGATGCACCACATAAATATAAATAAAAACAAGTATATTGACAAATTATTTACAGTTGTCAGGCTGAGACTTTTATCCTCACCCGATCTCCCAGAGCACTCCCAACCTAGTGCATTCCTGAATATATTGATCCCAGGTATAAGACACACACACACACAGATCTAACTCAGCAGCAGTCCAACACTCCCACCGCATCTGTGCATGCAGGTTTCTTTATGTGTTACCTCCTTCTCCTGTTTGTTAATTACCAACAGTCAATTATGTGTACTGTGTTACTGTAATGAGAGCGATGTGGAACTGACTGTCTCTTCATGTTAAAGCTTTTAATTTACTATGTAAAATTAAATGCTATTTCTGTTCGTTTCCCTGGATGAATGTTTAATGCAAAAAAATAAAAAATAAATAAAAACCAAATTACATTTTCAAGCAAAGAAACTCAGCAGTTATTCTGTGAAGCCCTGATCAATGCTGCACCAGTGAGGATATCTTCTTACTGAAGTTAAATGGATGTTATGCATAGAAAAAAAAGCTTGCATGCAATTATTGTGGGAGTGAGGCAGGCACTTAAATATGTAAATAATACCTGCTAAATGGATGGAGAACTGCTGCCTGTCCCTGAAGAGCTGAATCCCTCGCACCGGAGCCATTAACTGTCTCCAAAAAATTCAGATGCGACCGTCGTCCTGTTACAAAACACCGTTCACTTCACGTCAGAGTCACTATGTAGTTACAGCTTGTTATCTGGCATGTTTGACAAACAGATATTTTTTTTCCTCTTTTCATTATCAGATGATGAGTGTTTGTGATGATATTAGTCAGATGTAATGATGTCCAGCGTGCAGAGTTGTGCCCGCAGGCCCAGTATCACAACAACGTTTCCGTCAGTCAGCCGCAGGAGGCTGACGATAAAATAATTAATCCTGAACAAACCATAAATAAGTCAGGCTGATGAGAAGCCAGTGTTTTTTTTTAAAATGGAGGATGGAAAACAGAATTAAGAAAGGTGTTGTTTGTAAACCGAGCCAATGATGAGCTGAAGGAATCCTGAGTGCTGATATAACTTTTTACAGACTGTAGCTTTCTCTTCCCCGGTTTGACCTTGCTGTATAAATCCAGTCTCATAAGTAACACCTCGAGGCTGTGTTTGTTTTCATTAACAGAGTGACTGTGGGCAGAGACGTGAAGCAGCTCTCAGCTACAGAATAAGAAAAACTTCACAGGCAGGGAATATTTTTATAAAATCACCGGGCAACATACTTGGATTACTGGACATCAATAATACAATAATAATAGTAATAGTAAGTGATTGCCCATAGGTGTGAAACTGTCTGAGCCTGTGTATTGGATTGAATAACTGCATGTCTCCACACCTTCCACCCACCATCCAGTGCCTGCTGGGATCAGACTCCAGCTCCATGTGGCCCTGAACATGAGTAAGTAGGTTTGAATGAAAAATACAACTAAGGCGATGTTGACTTTCTTCCAGGAACTCAAGGCAATTGAGACGCTGAATATCTTTTCCTGCCAAATGACCTGCCAAACCGCCCGGAGAATCCAGCAGCAGATGTTGTGAATAGAAAGTTAAAGGAAGAGTGCATTGATCACTTGGCTTGGTTGGCTGTCTTCGTCTGGTTTGCAAAATAAATAAGAGCAAGAGCAAGAACTGGGACAGTAGATTGTCGAGTGGCTCAGCAACAGCTGCAAAGCAAAAAAAAAAAAAAAGATTCATTTCATTTAACTGCAAATTAAAGCATCATATCAGGAGCGGTGGCGAGACAGGACACACTGTCCAGTAAACCTCAAATTACTCCCTTATCAACTGACACTGCCAAATGATTTTTCTGGAGTAGAATATGAGCACATCGGAAAAAATTGAAAAATGTTGATTATTTGATATTATCTTCATATTGAGATAACTTTATTTCTAAGGTGGAGCTTTCTCAGTAGAAAAGTTACACACAATTATACCTGGGAGAAGTCCAACACAACCTCACACACACTTTCACTATTTGCCCCTGAGCAAGTCCAATTATGATGATAGGCACGGTCGCCATTATAAGCTTCAATATGAAATTTCATCATCGCATATCAGCTGAACTGGACCATAAAGGACACTGGGGGTGAAATAACCTCAATTTTCTATCAATATTCAAGCAGTCAATCAACTGACACGTAAGTGCTGAAAATCCCCTGAGTTAAATGTACTGTGTTCAAATGTTCAGCCATGAATATTCCTCTCTCGCTAATTCCATATCAAAATATGTCCCAAAATTCACTGAGTGGAAAAAAAAAAACCTGTGTGAAATGTAAATGAGCCGACTAGAACTATACACACGCTCAAAAGTGGAGATAAGAGCAATAATTGGAAGTTGCTGCAAACAGTGTGTCTCAGCAGAAAGTACCTGGATCCTTCAGAGCCAAACCTGCATCAATGTGCCAACGTCCTCCACCCAAACTTAAAAAAAAAAAGAGAAAACAAAACAAAACAAAACACCTTCTCTACTTAGTGTAGTGAAGCACAGAGTGACATGAATCTGACGCAGGCTGAAACCACCTCCACAGACCTGTAAAGGGAACCAAGGATGGATTTCAAATGAGTTGAAAGTGGATGGTTTATTATGTTTTTAACTATTTACAAGTGGGTTCTGTAAGAATTTATTTTTTCACATTGAAATGTCAGTATTCATGTCACGTTTGTAAGCACATATTGTAATCCGGCACTGCTCTTCACTCTTTTAGCTATTCCATCCACAGATCTATTACTTTTGCTTTATTAAAATCATTTCTTTCTTTTAATTCCTTAACAATTACAATGACTTAGCCTATCTGTTACCTTTGTTTGATATCTCAACATTATCTATTACTCTTGCTTATTTAAGCCTCTGGCACAGTCTCAAACATTTATTCAACCGTTTTTTCATCACTTCAACTATTTAAACCATAATGTTTTCATGCACCGGATTGCAGTATATATTGTTCAGATGTAACAGCTGATTGAAATTGTGAATCAATCAATTTGTAATTCATATATTGTCAAATAACCAGAGGTACAGCCTTTCCATGTATAACCCCGGCGACTGAGCCATACCCTGTTTGTGAATCCATCACATGGCTACAGGAATGATACTGAAACGCATTTCAAAGCCATTAAATATCTACTTCTTGTGTCCTGCCCCTGACAAAAGAGCATCTTTCTTTCTGTCTCATCTCCTAAAAATATACTAAAAGATGCTATTGAAGAAGAAGCTATGCTGAAAGGAGGAAAAAATCCACAAAAATCATGCACAATAGCACAAATGAAGATGAAAACTGACTCGCTGGTCTGAAATCTAATGATAGGTTTCACAGGATAATACAGGCGAAACAGAGAGAAGGTATTGTGTTGATGGAGAAGTTGTGCCTCTGTGTTTGTGTGACTGCACGAGGCAGCGTATACAAGTATATGTGCGCCTGCATCGGTGTAACCTACATATTAATGTGGGAAAACATTTCAATATCAAAGCGAGGCGGATGTCTGGATAAATGAGGCAATTATTTTCACAGACTCCTCTAAGACTCATTTGCACTATATGCTAAGTAAGGTTATCAGCAGGTAAGAAAAGGGATGATGAATGCCAACAGTAGATGTTATCTGACTCAGCCACTTAATTCTGTCCCCTGAATAGATTTGGAGAGGAAGACTATATTTAAACTTGGTCAAGACCTCCGAGATATTCAGCATATTCATTTGGGGGTGTAAATAAGTTTCTATGCAAGGTTAAAGCTCTTAGCAGAATCAGGCAGAGTTTCATCGTTAATGGTCAATCAACATCCTGATTTAGCTTCCTTCATTAAAATCCTCAACACGAGTGCAACACACACATCTCCCTATTAATCATGGAAATCCACTCAACAATTAATGGTGAGAAGAAGTTATCTTGCAGCAGTGCTAAGTTATCAGTACATAATATTAGGTTCCCCTTCTTGCATCTTTTACCAAGGCTTATTACTAGGCCAGCAATTCATTTTGTTTTTTTGTTTTTTGCCTTCCCCAAAGCAACTTTCACTCCAATCCAGAGCACAGGAATTAGTAGGGGAGACCGGGGATGGTTGTAACAGCATCACTTTCACCAATAAGGGATAACATTAGAGTTATGTGATCAACATCATGTGTACCCACTCCCTCCCTGACATTGCATGTGGTTGCATGGCTGTGTCAATAAGTGTGTAGGTTTTACAGCCAAAAAACTTTTTCTTTTTAGGTCACAAATGAATATTTTGGACCAAGCCTAAATTTTGACTAGTATCGATACCGTTGAAGTTTGAATTAGGTAACTGATATAAGATGAAAGAGCAGGTATTTCCAACCACCATGTTGGTACAGCAGGGATGTTTGTAACACCCTTTCCCTTTGAAACTTAATGACACTTAATAAAACAACAACCATCTTTCCTGGAATTATACATGGACTATGAGCTGCTTCTGACCTCCTGCTGAAGGTTTCCATTCATACATGTTCACCATTCATTGGTATTATCAGAATATGTTCTGCTTTCTAATGTTAGGATCCACACCACTGTCACTGCTCTTCATTTAGCCATCAGTGATGAATTCTTGTTGTTCATACTGACCCACAGGAAGATGCTTTAGTGTTGGAACTGCCACAATAAACTTACATAGATGCATATTTTTTTTGGTTTGGCCTCAGTTTTTAGTTTTTAATCTCACTGTTACAATTAATCCCATGGCTGTGTTAGGTTGTAACAGTCGCACTCCTTGCATTTGACATCCAATAGTGAATTCTGTGATATAGTTTGAGAAGTTTAAGGCACTGCTATTTGTAGTGGACAAATGAGGGTAGTTTGTGTCAAAATTTGAGAGCCTTACCATGAACACTCTGCAAGTTATGGGAGCTGAGACAAAAAGAGTTGATTTATCTGACATTAATCCAGTGTAACTTCCTCTGCACCTTCAGATCAAGCTGCAGCCTCCTCCTTGTTACTCAGCCTATAAGGGGAGGGAAACAAAAGACATTGGACATATTTGAAAAAGGACTGACACTCTGACTTTGTTTTTTATAAATCAAAACCAGCTGTTTTGCATCTGTGCTGGTTTCCATTTAGTTCAACACTGGTTTTCTTGCACTTTTCCTTTTTGAGTTTTAATTTTAAAAAAAAGCTGATTAGAAAAGGAACTCATGCAGAACATATTCATTACAATAAATCTCACAGAGGAGCAATAAATATAACAATAATAAAACGTGTTTGTATTCAAAAGCAGAATGATGGATATTTTCATGATAATCATTTAAAAGAAATCTCCAGGAGGGAAAATGCCAGCTGTCGGAAATAAGACCATGCATTTTCACCATGTGAGAGAAATTACTCTTGTGACGCCTCCACTGCAGAATGGTTTCTGTAAAGATCGTGAGGCAATCTCATCAGATCTTTCAGATATGGCCACAAATAATCAAGAGGACAAATGGCATCAATCTAATTTTCAATTTTTGCTTTTCACAGGGGGGAAAGGTTGTGTGATGGCGCCTAACTTCCCCATCTATATAACAACGTCCAATTTAAACAGAGGGATTTTCTCCACATAAGGAGAGAATGAGGAAAGACCTTGAAGGGCCAATGCTGAAAATAAAATGGCGGAGAAAGACTGAGAGCAGAGAGAGAGAGAGGGAAAGAGCGTGGATGATGGCTTGGCTTGGAATCTCTGTAACCTTTCTTTTTTTTTCAAACATAGTTTTATTAGTTGAAAGATACATGTTAAAACTTGAAAATACATTTAGCTTTAGTGTACTTAAAATATCCAACCTCTCGGTCACAAATGCCTACAATAATAAAACTTCTCCATACAATGTAGCTGTGAGATAGGAATCAGAGAAAAGTTCAAATCTGTGAAAGAGCGGCAAGAAAACCAGATGAAAGTTTTCTTGATTGCTGAAGTGATGTAGAAGTTTCTGCCAGGTCAACACTTTGTGATATCGCTCACATTTTACAGGTTACAGATGAAACTGCCTTGACATGTTTAAAAAGAGACGTGGTGCTCTAAGTGCTCTGCTGCTGAGACTTGTAAGCCTGAATCCACTTGACCTGCAACTCTTCCCTATGTGAATGGTTCTGATACTGAAACATCAACATGTAGAAGTGCAGAGGACCAAAACACAATACTCAAACTTCCTACTGCACCAATACAAGTGGCAAACATGCTAACTTACTTGCACAAAGATGCTATCAGCCAGTTTTTCCTGTTGCTACTTAGCCATTGCTAGCATCATCAGGTGTTTATTTACCAGTCTAAGAGCAAAACTGCATGTTTAACATTAAAGGTCCAGTGTGTAAAATGGGGGGTAAAACTGTGACATCTTGTCGGCAAAGTGACGGTGGCCTCCGAGGACAAAAATACTTGTTTACCATCACTGGGATGACTAGGAATATTTCAGGAGCATGGAGCGATTAGGTGAAAATCTAAACCATTTTACGATATGTCTGCTGTTTCCTCCTCCTTCTCCTTCATTGGTTTATTTATGAACACAAAACTCTCGAAACGTGCTCTCTGGCTGGCTGGATTTTCTGTTCAGGCTGCCATATACAAACATGGCGGCGCAAGATGGCAACACCCTAAAGCAAGACCCTTGCTATATATAAAAGAATCATTATAAGGCTACGAAAACCAAACAAATTTTATTTTATAGCGATTATACACTTATACAAATATATTCGTAGGTAGTATATTCAGATTTTGCTAAAAAACCTTGACAATTATTACACACTGCACCTTTAACTTCACTCCTTTACTGCTAAAGAAAGGTGAATATCAACCCAGTTGTTAGTGTCTATTTCATTAAATATAACACATATAATACTAATGATGGCTAAGTAGCAATAGTGTATGGCAAAGATCTTACAAAAGACGAAAAAACAAACAAAAAGATTTGTGAACTATTGTCAAAATAAAAGATTCAGGCCATAGAATACGTCCCATGTTGACTCCTACCTACTGTAACTGCAGTGGGTTTAAATCCGACTTGTGGCCCTTTGCTGCATGACAACCCCTGTCTCTCTCTATCCTCACTCCCCGTCTTTCTCATACTGCAACCATCATAATAAAAGCCCCCCAAAACATCTTTTAAAAATTGGTTGTAATAAACATTAAAATGAATACAAGTACCTTTACTGAGTCTCCTGCTTTAGGAGCATTTGAATTCCCTGAATATTCATCAGTTTTTTTTTTTATGTATGGCATATGTCTACTGTTCACACCTTTCCCCTTTCTTGGTTAATAGACAGCAGATATTGCCATTACATAGTCCACTGACTCTCCTATGTGCTGTCAGCTGGTAACAGTTGCTGTGTGTGTATGTGCAAACCTGTCACACCCGCGCTCAGTGTCCTCCCCCTGGGTTGATATTACCTGCTGTCTCTCACTGCAGTGCTCCTTCACTTGGATCGCTCCAGAGTTATTGTTCTTCATCGTCCCTCCTTTACTGCATATGAACATGTGCCTCCTCTCATCTCTGCTGCCAGCTATCATCCCTCACCGTGCATGCTTTGTTGAGTATGATCATGCAGCAGCTTCATCAGTGTTGGCAGTACACTGTATCAGTGGGGAAATGAAGCGGGCGCTGTGCAGCTCATTCTGGCTCAGTGCTAAGGTCTTGTTAGTGTTCGTTTCAGGGGGTACAGTAGAGCAGGAAAACGGAGCCATGCGGAGTAGTTTCACACCTCTTTGCACCTGTATGATCATGCATATGCAAATTATATGTAAATCTCCTAAATGTGTCCACATTATGTTTATTTTTCAGACTACAGTGGCCTCCCCAATGCTTCAGTATGTAAACCACCTCACATTGCCTCAGTTTAAAGGTGATGCAAAGAGTTTGGGCATTCTGCATCGACACTCATTGCGAGTCTGGTTCCCTTTGTTTATGATATTATGTTACAGCAAAAGGCACTGACCAGAAAAAAAACAAGTAAATTGTTGAAATCAGTGGAGCTTCCAGTGAAATAACTCTTGATTTTCCTGACAAGCTCCGGTAAAGTTCACTGTTTCCATACTCAGTGTTGAAGCATTAAAAAAACCCCCAAAAACATGTGCCTGATGATGACTGAGGCCCGCACTTCAGAAAAAGAACATGATGAGCTGCTGCAAGCTTTGCAAACCTCGACATTTGGCTGCTCTTGTTTTGCTTGAAAACCCCTTTTTTATCTGGGGAAAAATACGAAGAGCAGAAAAAAAAGAAAAGAGCCTCAGAAGACTTCATCAGCACATCAACACTTAAACTCGAGAGACCGCAACCTCAATCTATCCAAAACTTTAACGGCAAACCTTCAATAAAGAGTTATCTTAAAATGCTCAAATGAATTCTTTTTAAGATTCTTCCATTTAATTTTTTTTTTTTTTTGGACTGACACCGGGTTACATCTCTCACTATTCCACCTCCAGACCGCTCCAATCACTGCTCTCCATGCAAAACCAAAGCTGAAAGAGCATTTTCAGTTTTTT
Source organism: Trachurus japonicus (assembly GCF_045865225.1). NCBI lineage: Eukaryota > Metazoa > Chordata > Actinopteri > Carangiformes > Carangidae > Trachurus > Trachurus japonicus. Next base: position 26,383,532 of record NC_140910.1, read on the forward strand.
GGCCCGAACAATTAAATCTCCCCCACTTCACTGTCATCTTCAAATCTCATCTCCAACTCTTCTCTTTTCTTCAACCTCTTAATTGTCCTCTTGAAGACACTCCTGCCCACACTCTGACTGTTAGTGCAGTGCTGTGCTAGGATTTTATAGATATTCTTATCTTTAGAATCAATCATATATTATTTAATCTTGATTTACACATCTTGTTTTATTGATGTCTCATTTGGTTTTGGTTTTTTCTGAGTTTTGATTGGTCCTAATCATCAAATATTCCTATGATGTAATCTCTCTATAAAGTTATTGCTTGTTTTAAAATGTACTGTATCACTAAATGGACAACTTTATATTTCTGTCTTACTTAGAAATACTTGTGCCATATGTATTTTCAGATTAGATACGACTTGCTGTAGCATAAGGTACTCTTCTAGTGATGTAAATTTGTGCAAAACTCTGAGTCCTCATTCAAAAAGCACTGTGTATACCCTAATCTTTGTCCTGGTTGTCAGGTTAAATTTTGGTGTTTTCTCTCACCAATGCAAAGAACATATTAATCCCCATGTAAACACTGGTGCCCACTGCTAAAGACAAACTTTGACATCCAACTCAGACTCTTGTAGCCTCATGCTAAACTTTAGAGTAGGCTATCTGTCTTTGTGAAAACAAATGTCTTTCTAGAGTAAACTGAACACTGGCCAAACACGCTAGTTTCTGTAGGTTTAATATTTATGCCGACACATTAGATTTGTAGTATTGCCGAGATACTGAACCAGTCCGCACCAGTAGCCAAGGCCTCTGTGGCCCAGTTACAGAGCACATGTTGAGTAGGCTATGCTAACCTGCAGTGAACAGTGATAATTTCAATGAACATACAGACAGCATTTGTGTGTTAATGAAATAACTACACATTTGTCACAATTAACTTAACTAAATTAACTTTTTAAACTTAAGTACCTCTAGTGTTTGATCCAGGCTTTCCTCATCTTGAATTGAATTTGCAGGTTAAAGGTCCCGACCATCAAACAGGAAGTAGAGGGCATCCAGTGTGTTTTGTAGCTGGGGCCAACCCAGACTGTACCATGTTAGCTGGAGAACAGAGGTGGGATTTTTGGTTGTTTTCACAAATTTCACTATTTATGTAGCCTAAACAACATATACATTCAAAATGTCCATGTTACCAAAGTTGTAACAATGTCTAGACCTCATCTCTGATGTTTGTATGTACAAATATAGTTTGTACATCTTCAGCAATTAAACCTTAAATAGTTTTTCCTCTGTAGGAGCCTCATGTTTAAAAGGCAGGTGTAGCATTGCTGGAGCTCAGTGCAGATCAGGCTGTGCTGCTGGGTGCCTGTTGTTGTAGCCTTTGGCTGAGTGGGCGTTTGGTTTGTTTGTGTATTGATAAAAAAAAAAAAAAAAGATTTCTTGTTTTCATTTTTATAAGTAGGTTTTGGACATCCAACCTCAACTGCAGCTAGAGCTTTGTCTGGATAAAATCAGCAAATAAACGCACACAAGGTGAAAGTGATTCTTCCTCCAGTGTGTCCTTCCTCCACCACTCAGCCAGTGCTTCACAAAAAGCACAGCTCTTCAGTGGAGAAATTACAGTTGCTCTCTTAATGAACATACGTAAAGTAAGTATTATTTTAAGATGGACGGACGTAGCTATTTTTGCTTTGAAGCACCAGAGCTCTTAAATAACCTAAACCTTAAATTTAATTTAACACAACTGCACTTAAAAGAAAACGTCTGGATATGAGCAAGCCTCACTTCTCAGTCTTATCTTTGAAAGGCAAAGCAGTGTAGGTGTGTGTGTGTGTTGTGAATGAGTGCTGTGGATTCGCATAAATGCTGTGGAAAATTAAAAACAACAACAAAAAAACACAAAAAAACCTTGACCTGATTCATATCATTCATCTTTTGATGCTGTAAACAACAAACATCATCTGAATTGTTATCTAAAAGTGGAAAATGCATCTCTTTTGTCAGGTGTCAAGAAAACTCTACTATAGCAGCAGCACACAGCTGAGGATCAAAGGTTGCGTGGGTGAACTCTAGCAAGGATAAACTCCTATACTGCCGCTCCCGCTGACGACCTTCACAGGCAACAAGTGAAGCCCCACCGCTGCGTTTCCTCCCCAGCTGAAGGTCAGTTGTATATTTGGCTTTGTGTTTTTCCAGAAGTATTTGGAGGACGACTGACATTTGTGGGCCTTACTGTATGTCTAAAGTGTGCAACGGCTTTGTGAAGGTCTATGTGTGTGTGACCCTGGGAGATAAATGTGGATTTGATTGATTGATTGATTGACATCTAATTTTGAAATTCAAGTGCTCTGTTAATGAATATATGTAGAGAGAGCATAACGTGCATAATTATCAAATGTTTGGGGACTGTGGGGCCAAACTTCCTAATTAGCATCTCACCTCTCCAGAACATGACTGATGAGGTGTGTCAGACCTGAGCCGTCATTAAAACCAGGGTCTTCCTAAATATTCAGACTTCTCCACAAGTGACCGTTTCCTTCAGCTGTCAGATGGCGTCTTTATTTGGCTGAGGTGCATTGTAGCTCCGAGGTCTCTGGGTTAGATCCAGCCTGTGATGTCGGTGTCCTTCAGTCGGCTTTGTCCTCCTACTTCACTCTGAATTTTCTAAAAAGAGAGGAGAAAAAAGGAGCGTTTCCCTATAAAACCTGAGGACAACACTGTCCCTGAGGGTTTTATTGAAAGGTGTGGGGTGCTGCACCACTGACCTCTCACTGGGAGGAATATGTGTACTTTCTGATAGAGATGCTGTACTTTCTGATAAATACACATTCATTTCTGTGTTTGTAGCAGCATACATTCTTCGATAATTCTGCTGCACTTGTGCAATATGATTTGATTTATTTTATTAATTCATGTATTTAGTTTACTCACACATTCATACACTGTTGGAGCAGCCATTAGAGACAATTTAGGGTTTAGTGTTTTGCTCAGTGAAACTTTGAAATGTGTGGGCTGAGCTGAACCACTGACCTTTCTGATTAGTGGACGACCCTCTCCTCCTCCTGATGTGAACTGTGAACACACTGGTGAATAGTTCATTGAACATCTTTGTTTTCTGCAAAAATATCCCAAAACATAGCAGTGTAATATCTACATGTAGCCTTATTGCTCAACGGGATTCTGTCAATTCTCAATAGCTAGGATTTCTTATTTATCAGACAAAAGAGAGGTTGTTCTTTTTGTACCTTGACATGTTTTGATGGATTCTTCTTCACAAGCGTCACTAGGTGTTGGTGTGACCGCCCTGAGGGATCAAACTGACGGCAGTAGGCGTGGTCGTCCTGTCAAATTTGGCGGGGTGATCACACCTACATAACATCAGCTGATAAGACATGTCACACCAACACCTACAGTAGTGACACTTATGAAAAAGTTGGTAGAATCCATCATTCATTACCTTTAATTATTGGTGTATGTTGTTTTGAGATCTGCGGGGCAGAGACGTGAGCTGCTCAGTGAACACAATGGAGGTGAACGGTACAGGTCCCCTGTCCCTCAAAACTCATCAAATACGCAATCCAACAACTCCAAAACGCTCTCGTGGACAAGTTGTGACCTGCACATTCACCACGCTATGAAATAATCATGTAACATTAAGTTGTTTTTGAGTAGTTCTGAGTATTTGCTTTGTGTGCCATGATTATTTCATAGCGTGGCGAATGTGAAGGTCACAACTTCGACTACTGACTACTTTGGAGTAGTTTGATTGTGTATTTGATAGTAACTACATATAGATAATAAAGCTATGCAATATATCATGTTTAGCTTTAAGTCACTTGCACTTCTTTAATGTAACATAATGCCAGTGATTACATTCCCATCCTCCCAGCGTAACTGGGAAAGCAGTTTGGTTGTATATGAATGTTAAAGAGGCCACTCAGGAACACATTGCACCACTTCAGTGTCCTCATCTCAAGCAGGGATGTATAGGTTCAATGTATCTCCCATTCTCCAGTATGTATTGCCTATGTTATTTCACTTGATGTTCGACCTTTGGTGTGAGGAATGAAGTATGTGGAAGAAGCTTCTGCACTCACGAAATCTGAGTATAGAAAGTATAGAAATATGTTTTTGATACAGATACATCACAACTAGTTGGTTTGGCACAAGCAGAAACCTCCAGAGCTGAAAAATGAAGCCAACACTGAAGTGCCAAAAACTACAGTTTCTCAAAAGGCCACTGGAGGACGGCTCTAACAGTGTGTTACTCTTTATAGACTGCCATGTTTAAATGTCCAACTTTACAGCAGAAGTTAACATGTTTACAGCCTGGTGCAAAAACCATTTTGGTTTCTTTGGCTCATTTACTCCTTAAGAGCAAGTTTGATGAATGGGGGGGGGGGGGGGGGCTGCTTTGAGTGACATGTGGGTGCACATATGTTTGCAGCAAACTGGCATGCACTTAAAGTCTTGGCTCTAAAAATGTCCCCTCTCTTTGCCCAGTTTTTTAAAGCTTCAAAACCACTCCTCAGAAACCTGTGGAATATGACACACAGAAAGCTTTCCTCCTAATAGGAAACGGACCAGTTTGCACAGGTGAAGACAGAGACTGGCAATGTTTTAGTGAGGTGGGAGACCTCTTGTGTCCAGTAGCTAAACACAATTATTGACTTTATTCAGTGGTGAGGAATGAGTAAATAAATTATTGCAATTTTTTTTAAAGCAGGGCAAAGGATCTTTACACATAAATGTTTCATTAAATATCTGAAAATCGTGAAATCGTGTGATTTGGTAAAACTGCATTAACTGTTGTGAGTCAGTCATTCATTTCTTTATTTCAGATCCAAGGGGATCCATATGACAATAAAAGCACAATAAAAAGAGACAGGATAAGAATAAAAAAGAAAAACACAAAATAGCCTTCCCCACTATTCAGTTCACTAAATGGACCTACTGGTCCTGCGGTCGAGGGCATCAAGGGGCTCTGCAAAAATATTTTTAACAGGTGTAGCTACAAAATGACCCAAAAACACTATTGACAAAGATGAGCACACTTTAATTGTGGGTGATTTGCTTTGTCATGAGGTGGGGGCAGGTCTCAGTCTATTTGTTTATTCTGCTGTCGCGGTCTACAGAAATTTGCAAAGAGCCACGAGAGTCGCATCAGTTCTCGTGTCAGATGGCAGAAGACACTGTAGCCTTCAGCTGCATGCGCGCAGAGTTGAGCATCAGTCAGCCTCGCGCTCCCTCTGAAGGTGGGACTCTCTCCAAGAACTCCAAGCAGCACTTCCAGGATCTCGGTGCGAGGGGCGGCGCGCTGCTGGACTCGGACCTGCGACAGTCTCCTTAAAACCCTCCCCTCTTCCCCTTCTTTCCCCTCGCTCCTTCTCTTCATTCCATCACTTTACGGAGGGCAGGCGGTGTGACAGCATCATCCTCTTCTTCCTCCTCCTCCTCCTCCACTGGGTACCGGCCGGCTACTGCAGCGCACCGGAGCGGAGCTGGAGCAGAGCAAGCAGCGGACAGGAGAGGAGAGGAGAGGAGAGGAGCAGAGAGGAGGAGGACGGACCGTCTCTCTCCCCCCGCTGACTGACTGACAGGCGGGATTATACTCTGCGGTGTCCCGTCACTTCAACATGCCTTTGGGGAGTAAAGGACTCGTTGGGATTACTGCGCTGATCGGCTCTCTGCTGCTGCTGCTGCTGCTCGGCTCCTGTGGGACAGGTGCAGAAGGTGAGCGGCTCCGTGCGCTTCCTGGTTTGTTGAGTGTTGTAGCCTATTACTGAAGGGACCCCCGCGGTTTATTACTGCACTAAGACATCGCTCAGCTGTAAAGGGGTGGTGGACTACAGCAATAGGAGGGCTGCTGTATGTTGATGCCACAGAGACTTTTAACTCATGATAAATCATCTTATTAAAAAGAAACAACATATAGATTCATTCTTATAGCTTTAACAAAATTGCATTGCAATAAAATGTGCATAAACAAGGTTAATAGACTCAATATCTATTCTTGGGGTGCAATTTAGAACATTTCCCTTCATCGATTAATCTGCTCATTATTTTCTTGATTTTGATTCCAGATGTTTATTAGAAAAGTAGCAAATCCCCACATCTGGAGAAGCAGCAACTTTAAGACAAAATGACTTACGGTAACTACTTTGAACACCGATTTGTTTCCGTTAGTCACCAATAAAATCAATTCAGGGGAGCCTTTATTTTGGCGTCCATTATTTTGAAAAAGGTTTTACTTTTTCTCATTAAAACGAGTCGTGTCAGAGGACGGAGAGTGACTCTGACGCTGCAGCTGCTGCAGGTCGATCTCGATCAGTTTCTGTAGTTTTCGCTGCAGCTCGTGCGGTTTATTCTATGAATTTAGTGCATTAAACAGTTGGCTGGGTCTGATCCGACCACCGCGGGGTCTTGTTGTTGAAAGGGAGCGCACATCCTCCGGGGATTTTCTTTCTTTCTTTTTTTTGCGGTTGTCAAGTTTTAAAGATAGCGAATCCCACAAGTTGCCTTCTTGGTTTTTAGCTTTTTTCCCCCCGCCAGCATTTGATGTTTTCTCACGAGGGAAGGAGTGAGGCAGAGGACTGTGTCTGTGGAGGTGCGAGGAAAGCTGCACAGGAGGATGCTGCTGCTGCTGGTCCTTCCTCAGCTCAGCAAATAAGGTTTTAGAAAAGGATCCTGAGAAAGTGAGCTCTAATGGGTGAAAGGGGATGGTTTGGGGAAAGATCACAAAAAAAGCTGCACAAGAGAAAAGGAAGAATTTCCCCTTGCAACAAGTGAGCTATAGACAGAGACAGAGACAGACAGATAGATGCTGCTGTGGAGTGGAGTCCCTGTGTGTAGAGGTTATTTTCCTCTTGGGAGGTTTTAATGAATAGTTCCAGCAGCTGCACAAGTGAAGTAGCGGCTCAGTAAAGTCTGATGACCCTTCCTCTCCACTGTAATTACTGCACTTCCTTAGACAGAGCAGCTGTTTGTGTGACATCCTTGAGGACACATTGACAAAAGTAAAAAAAAAAAAAAAAAAATCAGTAATAAGCTTGACAAATCAGAAGTTTTCACACATTGTTAATTGGAGAAATGCAAGTTGTTAAATCAATGGCTGGATGCAGGAATGAGTGGATGCTGCTGCTGCTGTGTGTGCGGGGCATAGAGAAGCAGTTTGAGTGCATTAATTGGCATTGTGGTTTCTCAGCTGCATTGATTGTTTGGAAAGATAACCATTATTTATTTATGAAGGGCCGCATTGATAATATGGACAAACATTGATCCACATCCAGATGAAATCAGCATACACTGCCTGTGTTGCTTGGCTCAGACACAACAATTTTCTCTCTGCATGAAGCCCTGAGATGAAACCCTCCAATTTTACTGTCTGATTTGACTGTGCCTCATATTTCCCTGCATGCAGTCAACTGTATATCTGTCTGAGTCTCCGTCTCCCACTTAATGACCTGCCTTGTGTCCGGATGATGCCTCCTATAAGCAACGAGATGGTTTCACATCGGTAAACAGCTGTCACATCGTTCATCATGCTCTGTAACACGGAGGGCAGGAGGTTTCTATCATTGTCACACTCATCTGTCTTGTCTCTCTGTTCTGTATGTCTCTCTTCACACTCTCACACGTTTTATCCATAAGCTGCCTGTGCGGCTCTTCACAAGTGGGCAATTGAACGTCTCGGGCAAACAGACCGTCTGACAGTTTCTCTCTGAAACGTTTTGAAACTGACAACCCAAAAGTCGTGCCCACTTCATGCAGCAACTGGCCAAGCGTGTCCTTCTGTCTCTCGAGCTCTTTTTCTTTTTTATTCATTACCCAACAGTTTTTTTTTTTTGTATTATTACTTTTGACATACAAAAAAGTGCAACACTTCCCTCCATCATTAAAGGACTTTTCACTCCACCTCAGAGTGCAGCAATTAAAAACAGAATTCTCATATAGTTATAAAAATGTGTCTCACAAACACACAAACTACTTCTCTTCCTGCATAACCCTGGTCCTTATCCTCACTAACCTCGTTTCTAACCCAGAGATGTGTATTTTAGAAAGCTCAGGTACCTGTTAAACTGGCTTCTCTACCATTCCCTCTCACTCTAGTCTTACCAGTATTTAAAACGATGACCGTCGAAAAGTCCAACCATAGTGAACTAAAAGCCCCGCGGCTGCAGTATACTCAAAGTCACAGAGTTCATATGGCAAGTTTTTATACCACATCTGAAGGTTAACACAGTTATAGAGGTTTTACATGGAAGGGAGTATTAAACAAGCACTGTCATACCTGCATGAATAATCCATAACTCTAAACCTATAAAACCACACACACTTGTTCCAGCTTGAGCTTTACTTAGGTTTAATAGGTTTGGACATTATATTGTATGTCAGTGCTACAACTGGTGATTTCCCATGTACATTGTGGAAGTGTGAGTGCTCAGTGCATGCACACGGGTGTGGACTTATGCAAATATCATCATTGTAATTATAATTGTGAAAAAGATTTAAAATTCCTATTTTGAATCATTTACTTTTTAACATCTTAGAGGTACAATAAATTACTTAATTAATACCTAAGGGGAAATTAATTTTGTATGGCAGCCCATCTACCATTTGCAGGAGAATTAAAAGCCTGATGGCTGTAGGTAGAAAGGATCTCCCCATCCTGCATCAAATAAAAAAGACTGTGCACCAGCCCGGGAAGGTTGGTCTGTATCCTAGCAATGACTTCATGGACGACTTCACATGGAACCTTAGCAGTTGCCATGGATGGGATGTTCACAAGTATTGTTATGATTTGAAAAAATGTCTACTTTATGAGTCTTCGCCAAAATCTCTAGCTCATCACTCTTGCTGGGCATGAGGTGACGTTTCCCATGATGACTAACAACAGAAAGGACCTTCATCTCCAACTTCAATACCTTTAACCTTTGCACCAGCAGCACGACAACCACAAAAAAACCTCTTCATCTCAGCTGGAACACGGTGGCATCCTCCAGACTTGCTCCATTTTCAATGAAAGAAGCTCCCTCTCCCCACAGAAGTATCCGTCAGTGGGCCTAGTTGACAAAATAGCCTACTACAAAAACACAAAATAGTAATGGGAAGGATTTTCCATGTTGACACACAATGTCAGTTGCAGAGTTTTTATACACACATATCTTTACTTTAGACATGTACTGGTATGTAAATATATGTCCAAACCAAAATTAATAAGAGAATTATAAAGTATCTTGCTCTGTTAAACTTGTGTTAGCTTGAAAACAAATGCACATGGCTGGGAGGGGAGGGAGGAGTGTTAGCCATGAGTTTTTATGAAGGTGAAAATATGCGCTCAGAAACAGTAGGGGGAGCTCTGTAGAGAAAAAAGGAATCAAAACAGTGAAAAAGCAACTGGACTATCACTGTACACATATGAAATGAGTTTCACTTCAAAGTGAATTATGCAGAATATCTCCATAGTAACCACTGGTTGCGTTGCATTCTGTTTATTAATGAAAAGCTTCTGTAGATCTGTTCTATCGTGTCCATATGACGACACAATGATCATGGAACACAATGATGTCACAATGACTGAGTTCTCTTCACACTGAAGCTTCGTCCCTTCAACTTTGTTTGTTGGTGGAAAACTTTCATCCACAGCGTTATAGCTATTAGCCTACACAGATACAGTTATTACACCAGTTACAGTTTTGTTTTGTTTTTGTTTTTAACTTTAGTATTGACTTTTTTTTTCCAACACTTTCACCTCATGTTGCCTGGACAGAATCACTGGTAAGTTGATGACATTTTCCATCTCCTGCAGGTTTTAAAAAGCAAAGACTTACACATTCTTTACGTAGAAAATATTTGACAAACAAGACTTTACACATAAATGACAAAAAGGGATTTTTCTTCCAAAACTCTAATGAATGTTCCCAGAAACTGTTGCTAAAATGGGTAAAAAAAAAACTTTTCATATTTACCTCTAGTGGTGAAGTCATGTGCATGGCGTGTTGAGCCGTCCCCTCTGACCTCTCTCTAAATGGTTTTGTGGCAGTGTGTAACTGTGTCATGGTGCTGACACGCTGCTGCCTTTGCCACAGAGAAAGAGAAAGTAATTATTTGCATGACTGCGAGAGGTCACATGTCTGGGAAACGGAAGTCGATTTAAATGTTTGAACAATTGATCATTGTTGTCATTCTCAACACAACATGATCATTACCGTCACCATTACCTTCTCTAAAAACCATTCAGTGCCTTCCTCCTCCCACGTACACTCTCCTTCTTTTGTTTTGTTTTGTTTCACGTGCAGCAGCACAGGCAGACAGATTTCTTTAGCTTTCTTCTGAGACATAACAGACATACAGCATACTTTTACTTTAGACATGTCGGTACATATCTAAAGTAAAAGTATGCATACAGTATATGTCTGTAAATAACCAAAGCAAAATCTGTAGATAGGCTACGTTGATATTTCATATACAAATACAAAAGATGGATCATAATTAAAAAGTTAGTGTGTTTCTCTGTTAAACTTGTGTTTAACATGGGTATTTTATACTTTATAAACTTTTATTTTCATATACCCAGGTGATTTATAAATGTGATCATGATATATTCCCTAATATATAACATCTGGCAACACCTGCCTTGGTACAGGGACATACAGCATAAGCGTTGCCTTTCCTTACGTCATCACTTGGAGTGGGTGATTTGAATTATGTTAGCTGGCGTTAACGGTAACGGTAACGTCAATGTTGATATGACACCCTTGCTAATGTGATGTAAGATGGGAAAGCAGTAAAACTGTGGATAGTCAATTCACACCTGAGATACATTTCATGTTATTCAAGCCTGGAAGATGCTAATAAGCTTATATTTTTAGCTGATATCAGATGTTGTGGTGAACACCGGACCGTTAAGTAGCTCAACAGTTGTTATGTGACGGTGTTGAGTCTTGAGCAAAGATGGCGACGCTGTGAATATGGTCAATTATGCGGAATCTCTCCATAGTAACCACTGTTTGCTGTGCATCCTGTTTATTTATGAAAAACTGCTGTAGATCTGTTCTATCGTGTCCATGGGACGACACAATGATGTCACAATGATTGAGTTCCCTTCATGCTGAAGCCTGTTCCCTTCAGTCACTTCAGCTTTGTTGTTGGTTTCGTTCACCTGAGGAAAACTTTCATCCACAGAGTTATAGTTATTACAGAGTTACAGGTATTACACTTATTACAGTTTCAGTTAATACTTTCTGACTTTCTTCCAACACTTGTTCATCACCTGGACAGAACCACTGGTAGGTTGATGATATTTTCAATTGCAACACCTGCCTTGGGACATATAAGTCACGTATTACACTTCTCTTTTGCCTGTATCTTTAAAGAGGAACTATGCAAGATTTGTACCTTAATTAAACAGCTTCATAGTAATTATGATGGTTAAATGACATATTACAGGGAGAATGGAGACTTTCTGCCTACCCCCTAGTGTCTCTTGGCCAGAAAACCAAGCTTGCAAGATCAGTGCCTCCAACCTGGTGTGCCAGATCTTGTCTAGAGAGAAACATGGACTGCTTTACAGCACTACGACACGAACACGCCTGGTAATCCCTAATCTCTTGTTAACATTACCCACCTCAGTAGACATTGCTCCATGGATTGCCCTCTAGTTGGCCAGTTGAAAACAAACACACATGGTCGAAGGGGAGGGTTTTTAAGATAGTGAATATATGCACTCTGAAACTGTAGGGAGCTCCATAGAGGAAGAAAATGACTTGCATGGTTCCCCTCTAATGACTGTGCATATGAAGTGAGTTTCACCTCAAAGTGAATTATGAGGAATCTCTCCATAGTAACCACTGATTGCGTTGCATTCTGTTTATTTATGAAAAACTGCTGTAGAACTGTGCATCGTGTCCATGACAACACAATTACCTTTTACCTTTACCTTTAAATTGTGTTTATTTTGGAGGAGAGAAGACGCCGCAGATGAGTGCACATAAATGTTATAGCCTTGATAACAGTTAAACTTTATTTCTGTCACATACGAGGAACACAATTTCACACCATACAACCATCCTGGAACCAACAATCACAGCTTAATATAAACATATTTCATATAGGCTACTGCAATAATATGCATTAAAACCTCAACAAATAACTTAAAATGTCTAAATTCTAACTGTTTAAGACGAGGGCTGCCATGTTTTGATGTTGTTGTGAAGTCGGAAAGTCGGAGCTCTGATATGATACCCGAGTTTCCGACCTGTAATTTCCGAGTTCGACGCCGTTCAATTCATTTTTGACAACTCGGAGCTCGTTTTTTTCCGACTTCCGAGTTGTCTTGAACGCAGCATTTGTCCCTTCACTTTATCAACTTTGTTGTTGGTTTTGTTGACCTGAGGAAAACTTTCATCCACAGAGTTACACTTATTACAGTTTCAGTTTTACTGACTCTTTTCCAACACTTTTTCATCACTGATATCACGTGACCTGGAAAGAACCACTGGTCGATGATATTTTCAATCTCCTGCACTACATTGAAAATATTGAAATAGAAAATAGACTTTACACAAAATGACAAAAAGTTATGTCATCCAAAACTCAAATGAATGTTCCCAGAAAATGTTGCTAAAATATCCTTAAGTTTGGGTAAAAAACTCATTTATTAAACTCATATTTAACTGTGGACATAGCGCAGCCTCTAGTGGTGAAGTCATGTGCATGGCGTGTTGAGCCGTCCCCTCTGACCTCTCTCTAAATGGTTTTGTGGCAGTGTGTAACTGTGTCATGGTGCTGACACGCTGCTGCCTTTGCCACCGAGAAAGAGAAAGTAATTATTTGCATGACTGCGAGAGGTCACTCGTCGGGGAAAACGAAAGTCGTTTTAAGTGTTTGAACAACTGATCGATGTTGTCATTCTCAACACAACATGATCATTACCGTCACCATTACCTTCTCCAAAAAAAACAAAACATTCAGCGCCTTCGTCCTCCCACGTACACTCTCTTCCTTTTGTTTGGTTACCACTTAACCACGAGCAGCGGAACAGGTAGACACATTTCTTTAGCATTTCTCTGAGACATAACAGAAAACACAATCCTGTCTTCCCTTTTTGATTATTGCAGCGAAGGAAGTAGCGGGTAAATTCAGGAGTGCTTCATCTCTGATGGCTGAGACTGTGGGCCTGGTAGATTGGTTTGATTATTTAACTAGCTAGGGCTGAGGGGGGATCTTTAAGGTGCTGTTATTTCCTCAGAATTCATCTCCTCTGGTCCACAGCCAGACAGACGCAGAATAAGTTGATGAAAAAAGAAATGCTGTGAAGAGGAGTTGATTTAAATTTAGGCCTAGCTCCCTGATTCATATGCGAGCAGCCTTGTCTCATCAGAATATATTACTTTTCTATGAGCTGGTGGTTTGCACTGAGAGTACATAAACCTCTGAATGAAATCAATTTTGTTTGGATGTGTGAGACATTCTTTCGGCAATCCCTCCTGTCCTTTATGCTTCATGAGGCGGCTGAGTCTTAGAGTACGAGCACAAGGAAAGAGCAGAGTTAAATCGGCCTCACTTTTAGTGTCACTTATGAAAATGTGTTGAGTGGAAGTGGAGTCACGAAGAGGTCCTGATTAAGTCAAGGTTATATGAAGACAGCAGCTGCTGCTGGTGTACGCCTCGAGCTGTCAGTCTCCAATCCAGATTTATTAATCCAGGGACAAGTAGTTAAGCTATAAAAGTGACACAGAACTGCAGTCCATCCATCTGCCTTTGTGACCTGTGGGATTTTCTGTTTGCCCAAGGCTGAGTCCCCAGTGGATGTCTGCCTCCCCAAAAACAGACCCATTCATCAAACTGCCCTGTCATTATATCAGATGACTTGTTATCGGTCCAAGAATCGGCCACATTCTGCTGAGACACTGTTCGCTGTCACTCTGTGAAGCTGTGGGCATCAGCAGCCGGCAAAAACACAAGGTGTGTTAATGTGACATGATGTGTGATGATGCGTTCAAATATTGTAAATCAGTTGCCTTGTCAGTGCTTCGAAAAAACAACAACACAACAAAATGTGTTTTTACAGATTGAAATATCGAACAGTGAAGGCTGACTTTGGGAAGAAAAAAATTCTCAGGAAATTGTTTTGTTTTTCTGCTACATTTAGGATAAAAAAGTTGGTATTTGAGTAGGTTACTGATTACACTTGGCTTTAAACTGTATACTAGGGAAGAGTGGGGTAAATTGAACATAGGGGCAAGTTGAACCACCCCATGTTGCGAGGGAACCATAAGAAAAATTGAGCATATGACCAATTATTTAGGAGCAATGCATCATTTCATGGAGTCTGTGAAAGTAATATGGGTAAAGTGGTTAGACATTTATGTCCAAAAATACATTTTTCACTTTCAAAAGTGAATTTAGTCGATCATAAGTTTCATGAGAATTGTGTTTAGACCAAAAGAGATTATTAAACATTTTAGTTATGAGGACTAAAAAAGTTAATGGTAGCTGTGGGTTAAATTGAGCCACCTGCCCCATACACTTAATGAGTGTATTTTGTCTGTATATGTCCTAATTATTAAATTCATTCTGGATGTTTATGATTACGATAAGTATGTTCCTGAGAAGAGAGTTCCCAGCAGTTTGTGTGCACATGCAACCTGGGCAGGTGGAATATATGGTAAAGGGGGAGGTCGGGCATGGATGGAGGGGAAGGAGGGGGGTGGCTTGAATTACCCCGCTTCTATGCTCAACTTAACCCCATACACTCTCCCCTACACATGACACAACTTAAACTATTGTATATAATGATTTTTAAAAAATTGTCGTTGAGGTAAAAATGTTCACATTAAAGGGATAGTTCACCCAAAATTCAAATTGCACTCATTATCTACTCACCCTCATGTCGACTAAGGGCTTCTCTGAGTTACAGGGGGGCTCGGCGCAGCACTGCATGTCCATATAATGGTTGCAAATGGATACCACTTTTCTTCGTAACAAAAAGACACACCAAAAAACATCCAAATACCTCTAGCTCCTCTTCCTGGTAGGAGCTTCCGCTACAAACAAGCTTGAAATATAGACTTATTTAATTTTTTTCGGAACAATTTCGCATTTCGGGGCTTCAATACAAGACAGACATTACATACGAGCAGCATGGAGGTATTTGGATGTTTTTTGGTGTGTCTTTTTGTTACGAAAAGTTGTATCCATTTGCAACCGTTATGCACTGCTACGCCGAGACCCCCTGTAACTCAGAGAAGCCACGGATAACTTCTCCCAGCCCTTAGTCGACATGAGGGTGAGTAGATAATGAGTGCAATTTTAATTTTGGGTGAACTATCCCTTTAAGGTCAAAAAACTACATTTGTAAGCTAAATGGTAATACTGACGAAGCTGACAAAGGTCATATGATATAATAAAAAGCTCCAGAACAGCTACTAAATGGAACTTGTGATGAGACTGTTCTCACATATGCTTGAAAATCAAGGTTGAGAATGAACTTTGACTCTATAGTTCTCAAACTATGCATAATGCTGTTATTCTGAAGGCCAGAGCCGCTTTGGAAGTCTGTTCAAAAGAATCCATATTGCCTGAGAACTCCTTGAATATATTTCCTCACACAGTAGTTTATATTTCACTAGCGCATCATGTGCATGAATTTTTAAAATGTGTTTTTTATACCGTCTGATGATTTTGGTTTCTACTGATGGAAAGAAAGAGACACTAACACTAATAATTGATTGACAGGTGGTAGTGGAGTAAAATGTTCTCAGCACAGCAGCAATGTCATTATCTTTTTTTTTTTCTTCTCACTTTTGAATCTGCACAACTTTTTTTTTTTTTAGGCTGTAAAAACAATATTTATCCTAAAAGGTGTGTTGGCAATCCTATTTCCTCCTCTGGTGTGTTGTAACATTACGCAACATTCATTTGGAGGCAAGTTTCTAGCCTCATGATGAAAAAATCCCAACATGCATTTAACTTCGACTTGGTCCTCACCAAACCCTGAGGGGAATATCTGGCTCTCTATAGCTGCTACATGGAAACTGACTAGTGTGCTCCCTAAAAAAAAAGACACTATAGGTCGTAACCACTCACAGTAACAGCAACCTCGAGGCAGCTGTAGTTATCATGATGAGAGTAAAGGAGGGAGTTAGGTGATGTTGTATGAAAAGCAACAGTATATGTGTTAGGAGGAGGTTGGGACTGGATTGGTTGATTTAAAAACAGCACTTTGACTCAGGAAGCTTCTGTTTATTTGGCGTTTCACACCTGTATGTCTGTAAGCTTAACTGTGTTTATCATTAGAAACATTTTGCCAAATACCTGCTGCCATTGAGATACATCAAGTGAGATTTCATTGTACTGGTGTAGGACTGGGAACAAATAGCCCACAGTGATGTAGATTTTAGAGCTTTGGGGCATCTGTGTTGCTCAGAAAATTGATCCCCAGCTCCTCAAATCCACCTGTCAATTTGTCCTTAGACATAATACTGAACCCAAAATGACCTCTAATGTGTCATTGGTGTGAGAAGGTGTGCGCATAAAGTGCTATATGTGCGGGGAAAAGTGCTGTGCTGCATGTAAGTGACTACTTGAATGGTCGTTCACACTAGAAAATCTCTATATAAATACAATTTTGTACCCCTTTTCCAAAAAGAAAGAAAACCTATGTTTTATGTTTAAGGATTTAGTGGTACTCCCTCACTGAGAAGAGAACAATGGGCCTCATTCACGAACCGTTCTTAAGAACAAATTTGTTCTTAAGTCCTACTTACGAAGTTTTTACGAAGATTGTGGCATTCATGAATGTTTTCTTATCCAGAATTTGTTCTTAAAGCAGATATCAGTGGCACGGCCGTTTCGGCTAATGCTGTGTTCAAGGCAGGCTTTTGAAACCGTAAGTTACAGCTTCAAGTCACAACTACGACTTGGTAGCGTTCCAGGTAACCCGTAGCTCGTGTTTTTACCGTCCTGTTGTCTGTGAAAGTTCCCTATAACGGCCACTCGTAACTTCCGACCCGTGAACTCGTACCAGATCGAACTGGTATGACTTCACAGGAAGGAAAAACACAAAGTACGAGTTTCCTTGAACGCACCATGAGTTAGCAGCCCCCGCCCTTGTCAGGCATCAATTGGTCCTCGTGCTACGTCACCACATTCACGCGCATCCCTTGGCTGCACACACAGCCCTTCATGCCGTTCTCTCCCCTCATTGGATAACACTTGTATCCCACAAGGAAAATTTTCTCCTCGGGTTACAGCAGAGCAGAGTGACGGAGAGACTCGTGTTTAGGCTGAAATACTTCATGTAAGTGATTGCTGACGGAAAATAGGACTATTTAGGACTTATATTAACAAAAACATTCCACTGATATCTGCTTTAACTAAGAACAAAATCTAAGAACAGTCAGGAGTATACTTACGCACTTTTAGGTGCTGAGACTTCTGCAAAAATAACCGATTATAGCGTTTTCTTTTGTTCTGCAGTTGTATGACATTATATGATTTGAATAAGAATTATTTTCTTATCTTTTATGATGTTTTTAATAATCATATATATTAATAATAATAATTGACAAATCATTGCAGTCTCTTAAAAAACATTATAGACACTAAATTCATATCATATCTTTTTTGGGGGGAGGGGGGGGCATACAGCTGCCGATATGATTTTTTTTTTTCCTAATTGTGGGCTGCAACAGTGCACTTACTGTAAGTGTTCACACTACACACAACTGTTTTTTTTTTCATATGTGATAATATGATGATATTTATGATGGCACACGTGAGAGTGTGGTCTCTCTGATAACAACCGAAGAGCTGCATCCACTGCTGACGCTACTAAATATAGCCTAAATATAAATATAAAAATATAAAGTTTAAACTAAATATAAGCCTTTTGTTTGTTTCTTTGTTTCATTCCTGCCGCAGTAGCGCCACTTCACTACTTAAGTTCTTTTTACGTTTGGAGTCTGGTGCTCCCTCCCAGATTTTCATTTGAGCATTTCAACTTTCTTTCTCATTTCACCTCCTCTGCTCAGTGCCTGTGGTCTCTGTTTGCACACGGCCCTGCAGTCTCATGCCCTTTTACGGGCATTGATGGGGCCGTTACCTATGCTAATCCTATGTTAATTAGACTCACCTGGCACACGCCCTCAACTTACGAGGAGATGGCATAAGAACACAGCTGCGAACAATTCTGAGGCTTATGAACGCGTTGATGAATCTGACGTAGGGTTTTCTTAAGGAACCTCTTAAGAACAACTTAAGAAAGAATCTAAGGTTCTTAAGAAGATATTGGTGAATGAGGCC